>NC_056726.1:673512420-673812420 GCF_019279795.1 Protopterus annectens | reverse complement strand
TATGACACTCATGGCAGACACATTAGCAGAGTGCGCTATTCAAATTACTGGGAGGTTTCCCTTCTCTTGCTGTACTTATAGGGTGCTGACATCATCTGTGCTGAGATAGGGGAATGTGCACCCTGTAGAGTGCGTTCACAGTTGCCAAAAGGGACATCTCCCTCACACAGACTTGCACACACACTAACCCCCCTCCACACACACTGGGCAGCTGCCGGATTCAAACCCCTACCTAACTATGTTATGACACTCGTGATAGACGCATTAGCTGAGCGCGCTATTCGAATTACTGGGAAGTTTCCCTTCTCCTGCTGTACTTATAGGGTGCTGACATCATCCGTGCTGAGATAGTGGAATGTGCATTCTGTAGAGTGCTTTCACAGTTGCCAAAAGGGACATCTTCCTCACACAGACTTACACACACATCAATCCTGCTCACCCACACACACACACACACACACACACACACTGAGCAATTGCATGGTTTGAACTCCTACCTACCTATATTATGACACTTGAGGGAGACACATTAGCAGAGCGCGCTAACCGAATTACTGGGCATCTGGTCTGCACCTGCAGTATTTATAGGGTGCTGACATCTTTATTTCTACAGAGGTATGTACATCTAGTACTACCTGTCAGGTGGGGGATAGCATATATATGCATTTGCAGCCACCTACGTCAGGGTCAGATATGCACATCGCACTGGCAGGTTATGTTCTATACCATGCTTCGTGACCACAGGACCTGTAACACACAACACAACCAGTCCAGAACACCACACCCACATCCAGGACACACACTTAGCTTCCCTGGGAACAGTGCTGGGATATGCATGTGTTCACATACACCATTCCAGTTGTTAACATCTGGTACAGGCATATTGTGTGTGAGAACTACTCAGGCCTCTACCACTTTACCCTACAGCCACTACAATTTGTGGGTCCATGTGCTATGGCAGAACCACACACCACAGCCACATGGGGGAATACATATTGCACCTGTCCATCTGCAACATGGGTACTCACTGTTCCACACCAGAGGTAGACCACCATTGTTGATATTTGACCATACCCACCTTTCGCTGGACATCCATATCCCATCCCCACCCCCAGGCAAGGTTGTCACTGCACACAAACGGTATTTAGCACAAGCAGACTCTACACTTGTGAAGACTGGGGTGGATGACTTCAAAGGACCCATGCTGGGGGACTATACTGGCCACTCAGCATAATCCTTGACAATTGCATTCTATGAGCATGTGTATGGTTTGCATTGATCATGCTATCCCACATATACCCATGACTGCTCCATAACAAGACACCTGTCAGGTGTACACCAGCCATATATGAGCCATCCAACAGACAGAGTGAGATAATACATTGCAGAGCTGTAGTCCACAGAGGGAGGACATCTGTGAACAGTTCCGGCACGGCACTTCATTCACACATAATCATCACAACACAGTGTTGACAGTGGAATTGTCCAGACAATGCAGATAGGGCTCCCCTCAGTCTGTTATTGATGGCCACTTACTGTTAGAGATCCTCAGCAACCCTCTTCCAGCACACACCAACAACATGGCTGTGGCTTAGCACATTCAAACCCTGGGATCTCCACTGTGCCCCTGCTTGACAGAGGCACAGCTCACTAGCCTCACTCGTTGCCTTATGTGACCTACTTTACAGTGGCACAGTAGCCTACTGTACTGGGGATGCAGATGCCAAGCACACTCTGGCTGAGCTGTCATTTCCTAGGGCAACAAGCCTAGTATTGACCTCTACACCCATATGTTCAATTGTCAGATGCACAATATTTGTTGTGCTGCTCTACTGTTTGCAGGTCTTTATTGCCATAGCATTCCCTGTTCCTATGACCAACTTGTGTATCTGTGGAAGATGTTTGCATATGATGGCGATCCACTATATCACTTACGTCTCTGTAGTCATTTACTGTGTGAACTGGGCAGATTGCTGTGTTGTGGTTGGTTCCTGGAATGACACGTACAAATACCAGATATGTGTGGCCAACTGCTAAATGGAGATATGGCCTAAGTGTGTGAGCATGCCCAGTTCAGCCTTTCCATGGCATGTTGTCTGACATATGCCTCATTTATCAAAGTGTGCGAGCATGCCCAGTGTGAGCTTTCCATATGTTGCACTCTGAAGTCCACCACATATTTGGGTGTGTGTGAACTTCAACAATATCTCACGTTTATGGTTGTGTGTTGGGTGTCATGTTGTGTACTAACTGGCCAACTGCTTCATGTCTGCCACAACAGGGATTATACTGTGCCTGCAGGGATTGCATGGGATACTTTGCAGACAGTTGTCAACATACTTTCATAATGACCTAACACTGTAGTACCTTATAGTGTACTGGTTCACTACTTTCACTGTGGTGGACAGTATCCTGGGCTTTAGTCCTATCACTGCTTGTCATCTTTATAGTGAGCACAACAGACTGTGTAGGGGCCAGTTGTGCACATATGACCATGTTGCATTATGTTCAGATATGGACTACCTACACCAGGCTCGTCCAACATTGGTAGTGTATTCCACAACATAGGTGGACATTGGCAAACACTAGCAATGTTCCCTAGGCCATTTCTGATGCTAGTCACAGGGTGTGTTTGTCCTTCGACACACATTGTAACTGGAGTTTGCCATGACATATGTCATGGTTAGTATACTGTGCCTCCGTCTACCTCTGACATAACAGTGATACCCAGGGTTAACCTACCATCTCCCATCCACTCATCGGGATTCCTCTTGAGGGGTGTCGATAGGTGACTCTCTGGCTAACCTGTACCAGGAGTTTACTCAAGAGTGGGGGTGCCTTCTGTGCTATGGATCATTCTGTACAGCTTGTCCAATGTATGTCAGTGCTGGGGTTCAGGTCTGTCATGTGCATAGCTCACTGCCATTCAGATTGTACAAGGTGCAGCATGTTCATTGATTCCAGGTTGGACATGGCTTCATACATCAGGCACAGCTTGCCTGTAGCTGGGCAGTATGGCAGTGTGTGGGGCTGCAGTTTGTTTACTCAGGCAACACATGGCATCTGTTCATGCTCTTTGCTACTCCTGGTGGGGTACTGTTGTGGACTTTACAGTTGATGGAGGTGTCTGCTGAGGTATATCCCACAGGGGCTATTGTAGTCAAGTGTGACACTGATGAAGGATGACTGCAGAGCCGCAGTGACCTCCCCTTATCTACATCTGACAACCTTCATGATTGGGTGGGTATATGGTATGTTTCTGCGAACACTACAGCCACATGTTTGTCCAGTGCAGGATATCTATCACCTTTTGTCCCCAAGTCTCTCATTACATGTTAGGTACGTAATGGGTTAACACCTGTGTGGTAATTTGTGGGCACTTACTGTATATCCACAGTGGTTGTCTATACACAGTTCTGCAATTAGCTTGCTGACATGGCTATGGCTCCAGTTGTCTGTTTGAAGGTGGCCCTTTTGTGGGTTGCTTGTGTCAGCTGGGGGTCGGATATGGTGGGCTGTTTGTACTCCTCTGTATACATGTTCAGTCACAGTCCTTCCATGTTGGCCTATACCTATGGGACATATATACAGAACGGGGGGGCACAGGACCAAGCCTTGTGGGATGCCACTCATATCTGCTTTGTAGTCTGACATGGATGCAGCATGTCTGACCATGTCAGTTCTGTCCTTGGTCTGGTTTGAAACCCCTCTACTGACATAGGGGTATATATTTAAGCTGGTGAACATATCCATACTGAACTCGTAGGGTATTGTCTAGAAGCATATGCACGGTCCAGCTATGCTGTGTGGACCACATTGCCCTCATCAATAACCTTAATGTCTGCTTCAAATGGGTCAAACATGTTTAGGGGCAGGATCTGCAGTTACGACAGCCACACTGTGTAGGGTCCAGTATCAGTAGGTCCACAATAGCTTTATGTCTGCGGTACATACTGATCCTTTCCATAGCTGTGCAGACCAAGCTTGTCAGGATCCTGGGGTGGTAGTTTGCAGTATCCATTCAGGCAACACCTTTGTTGTGAAGGACCACTGTTGTTGTACACTGCTCTTTGGGTACATATCCTGTGGTAAGGCTGACACTGGGCAGTAGTGTGATTTGGCATTCCATTATTGTTGGAGTCCATGTTGGCCTCAGCCCAGGACACCATCACATACCTTTACTGCTGTGTGTTTTGCTTTGCAGATGATGGCTGTTACCTCAGCATCTGCAATGTCAGGGGACCAGCAGTTTGCTGGGATAGATATTTTGCATTCTGGGGGGGGATGTTGCACTGCACCTGTCAGGTTGTATGTTAGCAATATGTGTGTGTGTTTGGTATGTTGTTTGTAATATCTGTGTGATTCGTAGTATATCTGTGGATTCCCAACATGGTACCTACCATCAGTTAAGTAAGCCTTGTGATTATCCTTAGTGGCCTGTACAATTTGTATCTTCATAGGTTCATGGGTTCATACTAGGCTATCCACCCTAGGGCATTAGTAAGCCAAGCCAGAGTGTGTGTGTCTTTCGCCGCCCCTTGCTATGTGACTATTATGGCCATTTATGATTTTCTTTACTGTGCCTCTGTCTGGTCATGACACAGTGAAGACCCCCAGTATACATGTACGATCATCCATCCACTTGGCAATATTCCTGTTGAGGGGTGTCAGTGAGGGGCTCTGCCTAACATGGATTAGGATCCTGTTTCTGGGTGTGGGGAGCCTCTGGGTTATGTATCTGTCCCTCCAGCACATCCTATTTCATTATGTGTTGAGGCTGACATCTGTCACTATCACAGCTCCAATGGCTTTGATTTCCTGTGGTGGAGCATGTCCATTACTCCTGTGTTGGACATGGCCTTGTACAACAGACATATAATGCCTCTGTGTAGGCAGTCTGTGACTGCATTCAGCTGGGGTGTCTACAGCCAGTCAGCATATGACATATAATTCACACCCTTTATCCTCTTGGTGGGGTAACTTTGAGGTCTTCCGAACCGCTGCAGGTGTCACGTATGGTACATCCCATATGAATCATTGTACTAGATTATGGGTCTGATAAGGGAACAGTACAGGGGCACAGTGACCTCTGTTGATGTAGATGTGAATCCTTTCATGATACGGTGTCCAATATCGACAATCTTCCTAGCCACATTGGCATTGTGAGTGTCACATGACAGATTACTGTCGACTTGTGTCCCTAGGTCCTTGATTACTCCTTGCATACATAATGGTTTACCACCTATGTGGTAATTTGTGAGTACCTTGTCTGGTATTTGGTGGGACATTCATACTGTCCAGTGTCTTCAGGATGTCTTGGTGGAGTTCTTGTGTGTGAGGATGTGGTGTGTCGCATGCTACAGACTGTACAGCAGTTTTGACTACACTTAGGTGCACATGGGTGGTCTCCGCTGCTTTGTGCATTGTCAGTTACCTGGCCATATGGGTGTCTGTGCTGCATATGGATACTCCCCCTCCTTTGATGTTTTGGTCCAGGTGTTGGGGCCATAACGCATGATATGTGGTATAACCTGGTAGTGCTGGTGTGCTATCACTAGGCTTGCAGCAGGCTTCTGTCACTGCACAGACATTGATGTTCTCCATACTGGGAAGTGCCTCAGGGGCATGCATATTGCAGTTTACACATCTAGCATTGGTCAGCATTACCCTTATGTTTCTTACCACTTATGTTTTCTAGGGTGGTGGGTAGTCTTTTTGACCTTGCCTACATACGGCTCTATGGAGGTGGCAAAGGCCTTATCCAGTATCCAGACGCACAGGGTTAACAGGTGCAAGCCATCCCTGGAACAGCAGCATGGCTTGTCATGCTTGACATCTCAAGCAGACAGACATTAGACCCTCTTGGACTGACAGCTGTAACTGTGCCACCTGTTAAAGATGATCATTCTGTGTTTGTACTGTGGCATCATTCTTTGTGAGGGTTGGATGCTGCACACGGCCAGTGTCATACCGGCCTGGGGTACATAGTCAGAGAGCTCATCCATGTCTCTTTTCATGTAGTCCAGGGAGGTACATCTCAGGTCATTCACACCAGCATGGACATTGAGTGCATCATATTTCTGCTTGCTTTGGGGTGACCTGCGTACTTGTGTTATGTGGCATATTGTGGAGCCTACAGGCAGCTTACTGTACCCTTTCCCTTGTTCAGTCTGGTGAGTGGGACAGCAGTGTGTCTGCCTATACAGCCACCTATTACAACTGTATCAGGCATGTTGTTTCTCCTTCTGGCCTGTGACTGTTTGGCACACCAGCTTTGTGTACTATGTGTTGCATGTGCTATGTTTGGAGGTTGTGGTTGCTTGTGATCTGCTTTGGAGGCTTCTGTTGGTGTGGTGTGTTTGTAATTAGGGCCTTCAGGAATGTTTTTCTGTGTTTATGTGTTTGGTTTACAGTTGTGGTAGGTCTATGTGGGACTGGGTTTGTGGTGTATGTGGTTACCTTCTCCTCCTGACTACTTTTGACAGTACTGAGTTGGGGGAGCTCAGCCTCCGGTTTGGATACATGGTTGCATCTATCACATATATTTATATTTATTGGGGGGAGTTGTGGTTGTCTGTGTACTTGGGACAGGTGTCACATTGCCTCTGGGTTCACTGATTCTACCTGTTGTGGCTGGCCTTAGTGGATTGTATGTGTGGACATATGTTATTGCCATACTACTGATCAGTGATTAATTCCCTTTTTATGTTTGCTCTATCATGTGGTAGCTTCCTCATTCTCTTGCATGGTTTGGTAATGGCTGGAGTCCAGCATGCCAGATGCCTGCGTGTATGGCATTGTGTCTTGTTGTTATTTGTGATTGCATACTCCAAGCATTCCTGGCTGTGTTCATGGAATGCCTGTATAACATGTTCTGTGGTGTGTCCCATATTCTGCACTTGCACAGGGCCTTTTCGTGGATTCCACATTGGTTTGGAGGGGTGCAACCTATGCTTTACACATGTTTTTCACTGTGGTATTCTGGCCAGGGACTGAGGTCGGGATGTGTATATCCAGTGTGATTACTCTATGGTCTGGTCTTACCAGTGAAGGATGCACTTCTCATCTTGCCATCCAGTACACATGTTGCTGATTATCACATCCAGTATGCTTACCCCTCTTGTAGGAGTGGTACGTTGTTCCTGGGCATTTTGGTTTATGGATTCTGGGAACTTTTCTCCGACTGTGTTGGTGCTAGTATAATGCTCCCGGTGTATGTCTGGGTATTTTCAGTCAAGCAATATAATGTGGTTTGGGGGGCTTAATATATTCATGTATTCCAACATAGGCCAGGTGCAGTTCCTGGTATTAGGACAGTAGTCTGCAGCAGGCTATATACTGGGAGGCGGTTTTAGCCATTGGTATTTGACCATGGCTAATCCATGCTGCTTCTTGTTGTGGTACCAACATGGGGGTGTGGTTATCCTTGACATTTATTGCTAGTCACCCTCCTTTTGTAGCTTGTTCCATGTTTTGTACAGCACAGTATGAGGTGTGACCTGGTAGTGTTAGGGTGCTGATGTGAGCCTTGACCCAGTTTTCTATTACAGGACTGATATCTACATTCTCCATACTGTGTGCGTTTACACTGCACACATCTTGCTGTTTAGACTTCTGGCATTGGGTAGCATTACATCTAGGTTCCTATCCCTTGTGGTACCTATGAAGGTGGGTTTATGTTTTGAGACTTACCTATTCAGGGCATGCTGTGGGTACTGACAGCCTTTGCCAGTATCCATGGGGCATGGACTGATAGGTGCACGCCACCCCTAGCAGGTGGTGCATCATGTCATGCTCCGCATGTCTTCCCAGCCTGAAACACATTGGCTCCCCTTTGACTAACTGCATTACTTCAGCCAGTTATTGCACTTGATCATCCCATCGTCATTTTGTGGCTTCATGCTTGGTGAGGGTGGATGTTAGTCAGGGTACTCAGGTGTGCATATAGTACATTGTGTTACATTACTTAACACATGGCATTCATGCCTCAGGTGGTGCTGCAGGGCTGCCTCTGTCGGATGTGCATATTACACTCCCTGTACATGTTTGTGAGCAGGTCATGTCATTTTAGGCATCCATGTTATTATTTGAGTGAGTCAGAGGGGGTATCATTCCCAGGGTTCCTACTGAGCCAGTGTATGTGCTATGCGTTGCCTCTTTGCCAAGGCCAGGGCATACTGGACACGCCTCCTTCTGCCTACTGGGGCAGGCTCAGGTTGTTCCTCCTCCGAGTCACGCTCTGCCTGTGATGGCCTTGGCAATGGTGGGGGGCTGTTTGGCCCAGCCCTGTGCTGGTCCTGCTGCAGCTGTTTTCGCAAGATCATATTATGTAGCATAGCACATACCATGACAATTTGGGTACATGTAGTTGGTGTGTACTGCAAGGCTCCACCAGATGTGTCCAGACACCGGAACCGTGACTTCAGCAGCCCAAACACATGCTCTATTACATTATGTGTTTGTGCACGTGCCTCATTATGGCATTCCTGTTCAGGTGTGTGTGCGTTTCTGATGGGTGTCATCATCCACGGCTCCAGTGCATAACCTGCATCGCCCACTAGGTGTCCATGTGGGATGTCCCCATTGGCAAATGTCTGGTACAGCTGCGTCAAATGCCAGATGTGGGAATCATGGTAACTCCCAGGGCAGCCAGCACACACATTCATTATTATGCCCTGGGCATCACACACGACCTGGCAGTTGATGGAGGGGAAGCCCTTGCGGTTAATGTAGGCCCTACCCTGCTCACCGGCTGGTGCTTTGATGCGTATGTGCGTGCAGTCTATTGCACCCACTACCTCAGGGTATTCCGCTATTTGCTGGAAGAGATGCATATTGCTGGCCAATACCTCACGGGCATTGGGGAAATATACATGATCACCGACATGTGCTGACATGGCATCCAGGAACTGGTGCAGTACCCTGGTGGCTGATGCCTGTGATATCCCCATCATATCACCAGTTGGTCTATGGAAGGTACCTGTTGCTAGTATTCTTAGGCCAACACATACCTTGGTTTCCACTGGGATGGGTTCCCCTCTGTTGGTTCTGTGTGTGAGGCATGGCCTGCACAGCTCAACTATTTGCTGCAGGAGCTCTCTGTCCACTCTATAGCGCTCTACTATCTCCAGCTCATGTAACCCGTGGTAGGTGACCCTGGGCTTGTACACTCTTCTCCGTCTCCTCACTGTGGGTTGTCTGGCACCATCTGCATTGTCACCACCCTCAGCAAGTCGCCTATGTCTCATTATGACAGCTATGGCAGCCCCTAACATTTCTGCTCTGAGTGAAGCTTTTTCAGTTTTCACTTCTATTAGCTTACTCCTGTCTTTCAGTGTCTCTTGAGAGAAACATCCTGCACTGCTGTTTGCAGAGTTTTAAGTGCTGGGCTGGGCTACTATTCTGCCTGTGTAATTGCCTGCTTCTAATTGTTTTCACCTGCTAGCTCCAGCAGTATTCCCTGCTAGCTTCCTACTAATTCTGTTGCTTCCCTTTTCCTTTCTGTTTCCTCAAGGGGGAGCAATGTGCATACCAGCAGAAACACGCTCACAGTGGCTTACATGCACGCACACATGCTTACACGGTTCAGAATCTGCTTATTCGGGTTAAAAAGCGCACACACCAGCACAAACAGTGTTAAACATCTACCAACACGCTCCCACATACTCAGCCTGCCTTACACGTGCACACACTGCCCTACTCGCGCTTCATGGCGCGCACACATGCACATGCACGCCCAGCAAGAAACTTTAGTGTAAGTAACAGTGTACACCTTCCATTTCTTGACTTTCCCAGACTTATCTTGTGGCACTCCTCTTTCCCTGATCTGTGTCTGTCATCTGTCATGTTACACTGACCTCCAATGAACTGCATTTCTTTCTACCATTCCCCCCTGTGATGTCACCTATCTCCTACTCTATTCCTCCCCCTTATGTATCTCTTACACTACTCAGACTGTGCTCATTTGCTAGGTGACTGTGAGATTCAGTATCCTAACCCTCATTTACATGAGATTGCCTACTAATGCTTAGTTACATGTCTTACACTCAGCTTCCCCCCTTAGCAACCACTACACGGTGGCCATGTTGTTTTTGGTCTGCTGGTCCCTGCATTGTCATTCCATGTATTGCATAATACCCACATTTGTGGGTTTATAACCTTCATTTTTATGTTTTATACAGCGCAGCCCATTTGCGCGGGACTGCAGTGGGTTTAAACATCGGCGACCGTTGAAAAAAAAAATTATATTTTTATTATTTTTGCATCGGGTTACCTTGCCAATGGCCACATATTTGGCCATTGGCATGCTGCCTGACACATATGCACCCTTTATTTGGAGCTGACAACGTAGCTTCCTTGATTATTATTTAAAAATGGGGATAGTAAAATTTCCCTATATTGTAAAGGATTCTTGGGATTTTCTAAATAAAATAAATTCCCTTAAATTTAATCATGGTGATATTTTTATTACTATTGACGTTTGCAATCTCTTTATTGTAATACCACATGACACTGGGTTAAATTGGTTGGAGGAGCAACTCTTCGAAACAAACTTATATGACCAAGATAAAATTAATGTTTTGATAAAATTGATGGAAATAGTACTTAAACATAATTATTTGTTTTTTGAAGGCAACTATTATAGACAAGTGAGTGGAGTAGCCATGGGGGCAGCATGTGCCCCCATGTTTGCAAATTTTATCATGACATACTGGGAATTACATTACTTGTTCAATACTGAATTTTATACACACATCAAATTTTATTCAAGATATTTGGATGATTTATTTATAATTTGGGATGGTGATCCAGTGGAGTTGGAAGCATTTTTTGAATATATTGACAATAGCGTTTGGTTCTTAAAATTTACACACGAAAGAAATATTGAGACTATTACATATTTGGACATTAGATTAACCTTTGACAAAATAAATAACATACTTAAATCAAATATTTATAGGAAATCTACGTTTTCAAATTCTTATTTACACTTCGAAAGCTGGCACCCTGACCATCAGAAAAAGGCAATAGTTAAAGGTCAAATGGTCAGGGCTGCTAGAATGACCAGCCTAGAGGTGGAATTTGTTGAACAATTACGTTTCATGATGTCCTTATTTGTTAATCGAGGTTACCCTGAGGAATTATGTTTAAATATATTTGAAGAAGTCAAGTTAAAAAGGGAAAAAGGAATATATACACCTATTTTAAACTATGATGTTAATACAAGATCAAATTTAGACAATTACGGTAAAAATACATCTTACAATTTAAATACTATCCCTTTTTATATTACTACCTTCAACGATATTTCCTATGTCAGTAGAAGTATTATTAATAAGAATTGGAATTTGGTTAACACTGATAACAATTTGGGACGACTTTTCCTAGGAAAGATTTCTTATATTTTTAGGAAGGATATGTCATTTAAAGAATCTTTTGAACGTGGAATGTCCAATTGTACAAATATTTCTAATAGGAGAATTGGGAATTTCAAATGTGGCAGGTGTTTAACATGCCCCTATGTCTTGAATACTAGTAATATGGTTAAGGTTAATCACCACAAAATAAAAATTGGGGCACATTTTTATTGCTATACTACCAATGTGGTTTATATTGACTTATGCCAACAATGTGATGAATTTTATGTTGGGAAAACTAGCAGACATATGAGGGATAGAATTAAGGAACACTTGTTGGATATCAAAAAATCTAAGTCTACCAATGCCTTGGCTAGACACACTGCATTGTTTAATAACCATCAATTTAAGTTTTTTGGTGTTACACATATTGAATTTGACCCACAAGGAAAAACTATTGAGTATGACTTGGATGTACAAGAATTGAGAATGCAAATATTTTTAAATGCCCACACTCCACCGGGCTTAAATGAATATTGCAGTATCAAGCCTATTTTGAAACTAAATAATCTTAAGGGCAAGTGAGGTTATACAGTGTTAACCTTTTTATTTAATTTATTTATTATAGTATGTTAGTATTGTTTCACATCCATTTGTGGGTGTATATGTACATTTTTTACATTTTTTACTTATATATTATATATTATACATATCTATATATTTATATATTTATGCACATTATAATTAAGTATTTATACATTTTAGATTATGTATTCATACATTTATTTATTCCTTAATACACCCCATGTGTATACGCATACACACAGATACATACTTTTTTATATATACATATTTTCCTTGTGTGTAATTATATACATACATATAATAATATTTTTTATGTACATATTTTTAATTAATGAAATTATAATGTTTTAGTTCATTTAGGTTTATTATGATCACAGTTTTATCATGATTACTGTTATACATTTGCATTGGGAATGAATGAATTAATCAATTTATTTATTAATTATTTATTGATTAGTTAATTGGTGAATTAACTGGAGATTACTATTTAAGTGGCTTTATTCCTCATGCACCTGTATTCTGATGAAGTCTGTGGAGACGGACAGAACCCGGGTAAATGGTTTATTGGCGTTCTATCTGATGTGAGTAAAGATCCTTTGGAGCATATTTTTGCTTGCAGCTAGTCTATTATGCTATTTTGAGACTTGTGGAACGTTGGAATTATTATCTTTGGCTTTTGACATTGTTTTGGCTTATACCCTTCCTCGATTGTGCTTCCCCATTCCACCGGAGTGGATACTGGTTGGTTTCATATTCGTTGGTTACATGTTGGTGTGAATGACTTGACTTGAGACATACCTCTCTGGACTATATAAAGAGAGACATGATTGATCTCACTGAATATGTGTCCCAGGCACGTATGTCCATAGCTTTAAGCAGCATCCTACCCTCACCCAGAATGATGCCTCAATACAAACAGAAAATGATTGACTTTAACAATTGGATTAGTTTCTGATGTCATTCCAAGGGGATCCAGTACCTGGCAGCTGGGGAGGACATGATTGACAGACTACGATGCTTTGCCAGAGATCATCTTCATCTGTCTCCCCTGTGCTTCAGGCTTCTGGCAAAGGCTCTTGCCTCCCCTATAGTGCTTTTTTTTTAGGCAAAGTCATGAAGACAAAATTAACAATGTGAAAATTCTTCTAAATGAAATGTAAAGGTCATGCTGCTAAATGCTAGGAGTCTTAACATGAAACTGCACTCATTGCAAGCATTCCTCACCCTGGAAAATGCTGACATTTGTGCAGTCACTGAAACCTGGTTCAAAGCTGCGGAGAGCACCCCAGCCTTACCAGGTTACTTGTCCTACCATACTTTCAGAACTCAAATGGAGGACTACAAAGCCAAAGGAGGTGGAGTTTCAATATTTATCAAAGACATACACACCTCCAGGCTGGTCAAACAGTATGATGCACAGGAGACACTCCAGGTGCAGTTAACTTTGACAAACCACCTTTTCAAATCATAGCAGGTTATAGACTCCCAACCATGACTCAGGAGGCCCACTCCACCTATCTGGACTTACTTAAATCCATCAAGATTCAACCTTGATCCTGGGTGACTTTAACTACAACAACCATACAGTGGAATACCTATTCTAGCTCAAACATGAATGCCCAGAGATTCCTCAACTTCGTCAATGCCAATGCATTGGATCAGTTGGTCAACACCCCCACAAGAGGTGAAAATATCCAGGACCTGGTACAAACCAACATGAGTAGCTACTATAGCACCCCTACAGTGTCATCCTCCTTGATATGATCCAACCATAAAGCAATCACTTTTGAAGTCACCAGTGTCGATAAAAAAACTTTTCCCAAGCGACAACAACCTCCTGAGAGCAGGTATAAGCAGCTTCACAGCCACTGTCCCTTCAGTTGGAACAAGCACTAATGTACAAGCTTACACCAAAAAACTATATGAGCACCTATATAGCTGCATGGATTCAGAAATGATGCCTGACAGGACCAAATAATCTTCCTGAAGGAAGAGTAAACCTGTCTGGTGGACAGCAGCAATAAACAGATTCTATAATAAAAGGAAAACATTGCTGTCCAGGACCAAGAAGGAGCAGGTGTCAAGCTGGAAGCAATCTCTCCTTTGTCTGAACAAGCAAATAAGGTCACTGGTGAAATCCTTTAAGGCTAACTTTGAGTCCAAATTGGCCACATCCACTAAGGACATATGTCCACAATCTCAAAGGTAACTCCCAAATCTGCTCTGAACTGGTGGTCACGAACACCACATACACAAATGCCATAGATATAGCCAACCTGCTGGCAGACAAGCTCAGTGAAAAATTCACCCCACTCGTCCACCCATCAGTAAACCAGGACGTCCCCAACACCTGCACTCCTCCCCTCATCACCAGGGAGCAGGTCATTAATGCCCTCTCAAAGGCAAAAATACTGACTCTATGGGACCTGACAACATCCCTGGCTGTGTCCTACATGAACTCAGGCAAGAGCTCTTAGCACCACTATGCACCCTATTCAACCAAAGTCTGTGCACCAGCTTCATCCCAGCAGAATGGAGGACAGCCACTGTCATCACTTTACACAAAGGTGGGGCGTCCACTGACCCAGGCATATATAGGCCTATCAGCCTAACTAGCCTGATCTGCAAGGCCATGGAAAGAATTATCATGGACCTTATAAACAAGGATATTGGCAACCTCCAAACACTTGATCCCACACAGTTTAGTTTTGTCACCTTCTTTAAAACAGTCCCCAAAGCCATGGATGAGGGGAAGACAGTGCACACCACCTACCTTGACCTAGCCAAAGCCTTTGACACTATTCCCCACCCGGGCATAATAGATAAACTCTCCCAGCTAGGCATCGGCCCATATGTTACCAGATGGGTAGTTAACTGGCTCACTGATAGAACCCACTCATTCAAAACCCGTAACAAGTGGTATACCCTAAGGATCAGTCTTGGGGCCTCTACTATTTGGGATATATTTTTCTGAGGTGCAAGCCAAAACCAATGATCTGTGGCTGACCAAGTTTGTAGATGACTGCAAGCTGGAGATTGTCATAAATTCACCTAGTGATGTGAACATCCTCCAAGAGGGCCTTACCCAAACTAATGACTGGTGCCAAAAGCATAGTCTCAAACTGAATGACAAGAAATGCATCATTATTCCCTTTGGGGAAAATGGTGTCCCCACTAATTATCACATAAATAACAATGTACTAAGCACACAATCAGTCATGAGGGACTTGGCACCCAGGTTGAAAGCAACCTGACTTTTGACCACCAAATTGCCTCTGTTGTATGGAAGGCTTTCTACATGGCCCACCTCATAAGTAAGGGTATTTCATCCAGGAACAAGGAGGTCATAACATCCCTGTACTACCCCCTTATCAAACCCATTACCGAGTACAATGCCCCCTTTGGTATGTACCTTGCCAAGCACATGCAGCAGTTGGGGACCACAGAGGTTCCTGACCAGGAATATCCATTGTCTCAAACACCTATCCTGTGCAGATAGGCTAAAAACCCTGTCCCTCTACTCAGTCTCATACAGACTGCTCAAAGATGACCTGTGTCTGGCACACAAACTCATCTCAGACTCAGCCTTGATGGAGTTGATGCATAACTGTAAGTCAAACTCTACTCACGCAACCCGCATGCAAGGCCTCAACCTGGTCTGTGTTATTAATAGAACTTTTTGGCAGGATAGATTTGTATCCCAATGACTCCCCCATCTGTGGAATAGACTCCTTCTCCATGTCAAGCAGAATACCTCACTAGCCTTCTTTAAGAGGTACCTGGAAGACTGGATTGGAAAGATGATATACCCCTAGGATCCCACCTGTGTCCCTGCTGGACAGGGAATACAGGTGCTAACTTTGTGGGAACATGGGTGAAATTCTTGGCTAGGCTTATAAGGGCTTCCGGGCCAATAACCTAGTATCATCCTATGAACCTATGAACCTATAATGGAAAATCAGAAACTGAGTTCTCCTCTGAGTCTGAATCATAAAACTGAGGAGAAAGTCTGTATCTATCCCTTCATCTTCCTTTCCAGATTCAGAATCTTTAATCTCTTTAAGAAAAGTGGTATTCTTTCTTTTACCAGAAAGCAATGCATAAGAAGTAAAAAAGTCCTGAATAAAACCCTGAGCCAGACTCAGTAAGCTACTCCTGTCTAAGGAAATTTGAGGAGTAGATACATGTTTAATTTTTTTTGTTTTGTTTATTTTTCGCAGGCAAAATGGGACCAGAAGTGTCATAAATTATAACATCATCTTCCCCTGGAATGGGTACAACATTCTGACAAAATAACATTCCTGTTCCCTCTCCAAACAAGAATGGCGCTCCCTTGCCTGCTAAAGGGATCACAGCCACCATAGAGGACTTGGCTAACCCCAGGTCCATAGTGGCTGTAGGTGTACTCCAAAGGGATCTGAGGTTAAAACATGAGTGGTCTGAGATGCAACAAATGTCCACAACAGTCATCCACCTGTGGCTGAGACAAATTGCTAGCATGATTTTAAAGCTAAGATGGAAAAAAAATGGGTTAATATCCTGAATTGTAGTGTGCACTAAGAAGTTAGATATGAAAGAGGGGGGGGGGGGGTAACTTAAGCTTTAGCTATCTAAGTGGAGAGCCACTAATTTTAAAAGAGGAAGATAAATTGAAAGAGGGTGGGCACTTTCTATTCTGAATCTATCAAATACAGTGGGATGGACAATACATTTAAATATTTGATGGGGAGTGAGTTCACAAAATTATATTTTTGTGCTTACTCAAAATAGCCAGTGAAAGAAGAGAGGAAAGAAAATATGACAGTTGAGTATAACACCGGAGTAAGAAGGTGGGGGAATACTTTAATTTCTGTATGACTCACAAGAGGCACAGTCGTGTTCTCTTCCCTAGTTTAAATATCCAATTAAAAGCAGAATACAAGTAAATACAGTGTAAATAAAATAAATCACAATATACAATATAGAAGAAGGCAATGAAGCAATACAAAATACAGAAAAGCAAAAACAAATTTCCTCACAACAAGCTGAGACAGAGACATACCTGATTCATTCATATTCTTTTGTGAATCTCTATCCATGGACTGGCGCAAAGGGGACTATACCATCACTTATATTTTTTAATTGTTTCAACTGAGTTTTTTTGGATTTGGTCGTAAAATACGGACTAATAGGTACTTTTCCATGAGGACTGGTTATCTTCATCATGAACGGCATATGATTAGTTACCAAAACTAGTGGACTATTAGTTTGAGATAAAATGTTAATATTTTTGTTAGTAACGACTCAGGTTTGATGCAATGTCAAGGGAATATATTGTGTTTAGAATTTTTGTTTGAACTTGAACCAAGGTATTTGTATTGATCCTTACTTATGGTTATTTTCCATATGGCTTTCTACTTGGAATAATGTTTGTTATTGATCCAATACTGGTGTTTGTATAGGTTATATATTTAACAATTTTGTCTTTTGGACTATGTCCTAAATATCAGGGATTTTGGCGCCAAGTATTGGATACCATAATTTCGTTTTATAACACAGGTACCACCAATTGAACCATTATATCACTAGACAGAGTGTTCAAACTTTTTCTGCATTGTATTGTATTGTTTTTCAAAAACTTGCTCGGAGGACATCAGGGGTTGGGTCAGATTCTCCTTTTTTTATGATACAAATCCCATTGTATATATATAAGTCCTGTATGCTTATGCTGCTGATCTTTAGGTGCTGTGTCATATATGTTATTATTTTTTAGGACTCTTTTATGGGTGCCTTATTCATATTTTGGTGTAATTTGATGATAACTATGTTAAGCCAATGCCAGGAATAGGATAAGGCCTTTGGATTCTGATTACATTATTATACTGTCTTCATGTGGGCAGTTTTGTCCTGATATATTTTCCATTGGGACTAGTTTAGTATAATAGATAACTTGATCCTTTTCAAGCATATTGTTTAACCTCAACTGAGCTCTAGTAACACAGTTTTTCAGCTGTGGTGGAAGCGACTTTAGCCATACTATTTTGTTTATGTATGGGAATATCAAGATATGATCTCCATTGGGGCTTGTATGATCCCCTAACATATTTAACTGTATGATTTCTCATGCATGTCATGGGCTATATTGTGGTTATGGTCAAGGTCATTTATTACACTAACAGGTTTTCTTAAATTTTATACCAAGGTGTATCAAGCTGTTCTTGGTGGATGGGCATCTAGTCTCTTTCTTTGATATTGGATGCCTTTGATAATTTTATTTAAAGGCCTTGTTCTCTATATTTGTATTATGACAAAGGTATCTTGATCTTTGCAGTTTAAAGTTGTCATACTTCTGAAATTGAATATACACCCACTGCTTGGTCCCACAGAATAAATGTACATATTTCTATTCATTTATATATGTAGGATTGATTTTTGTTTTTGGATGATTCACTTTCATGATACTAATATGACTTATTAAGCAATATTGTTCTTATGGTGTTGATGGTTTTTGGATTATACAATTTTTCACTATTGGGTTGTGAATTGCTGGTGTTTCCTGCTGATCCAGTTTTTCCTTTGACCCTTATAGTGGGATTAATAGGATTTGGAATTTGGTATTACTGGGGAACCATCATTTCTGGTACGTCTTGGACCTCTGGTCCTTACCTTTTTTATATTTTTTTCATTATTATATTTTTCCGTGTTTCACCATATTCATTGGGTGGGCATTTTGAACTCATATTCGCAGCATGGATCTCAACAATATTTTGTCCGGATTATGTGCTGATCGGCAGGATATAGGTGTTTTTGGGATCGAAACCCCACCAAGCAATGATCCGGATAACTCGACACAACCACTGTTGGTGGATTGTGATATGTTTTTTCATTCTGTTACCAAGGCATTTAAAACACTTAGATCCAACATTTGGCATCTTAAACTGTTCAGAGCTTACTCTACTCAGAATATGGCTCCCAGGGGACTTCGGATACATCTCCAACCTCTAGTGGGGAGACCAGATGAAAAGTTGAACCAAGATTGGAAGGAAGCTTTACAGTTGGGGTCCATGTCATTTGTGAATATTCTACTACAATATGAAAGAACGGTTGATTTGAATATACAGGACATCAAGACACTATGTTCAGATGTCAGCAAGTTCGAATCTTCGCCCAAATATCAAGATAATATTAAGAAACTTTCCCATGATTTGATGGAACATGAGAAAACTATTAAGGAACGTAAAATCAAAAAGTTCCACAGGGATTATTCGGATTATCAATGGGGCAGACCTTTCGATTTTAGTCGGACTGTCAGGTTTGCTGATACTAATCAGGTCAGGACGGGGCCCAGTCGTACCAGAAAGAGACCTCGATCTATTTTGAAAAATAGGGGTGAATCTTCTAATAGTATGTCAGGGGATGATTCCTCAGTAACTGATAGTGAGGGGACCTCTGATAGGGGGTCTCCCAATAGAAAGAAAAGTAATAGAAATTTCCCTTTAGAAGGGGCAAAGGACATCGGGGGGGCAGGAAGCACCGCAAAGGAAACCGTACAGGTTTCGTTTCAGGGTTTATTGAACAATCTTCTGAGTTAGCGTCCATTCAGACTCCAAATCAGAATGTATTAAATTTGTCAAATTCTGTATTGTCTAAGGAACAAATAGCTTTACTGAACAAAGGATTGAATTACATTCCTTCCTTTTTCTCTCAGGAATATCACATCATTCAGGATTTACAGGTTTTTTGCCATACTCTTAATTTAAAATTGTTTTTTGCTGAGGATAGTTCAGGAACATCTGATGAGTTTCGGTTTGGCAAGTCATCTTTTCAACCACCCATGAATAAACATGTTTCCATATTTATGGATTCAATTCTGAGGGACCTTTATTTTGAGAACCAGGGGCATGTTATGCTAGGAAGTAATCTTACTATTGATGATAAGTTGGCTTTAGACCAACTATGCAATAATAGGGATATCATTGTTGTCTCAGCTGACAAAGGGGGAGCTGTGGTGGTTCTTAATACTGCTGATTATATACAAGAAGGGTTGACACAACTATCGGACAAAAAATGTTATATGCATATGTCCATAGATCCCACACCCATTTTTAAAGAAGAAATTGATTCTTTTTTGAAGTTAGCCTTTGAGGAGGGGATTATTAGTAAAAAATGTTTGTCTTCACTGATGGTGTCTGAACCTTCTAAGCAGATTTTGTACCTTTTACCTAAGATTCATAAATCTTTGAATAAACCACCCGGCAGACCTATTGTCTCTGGAATAGGATCTCTTACTGAACCTTTATCTGCATTTCTCACGAAATATCTCAAGCCACTTTTAGGTTTGATTAGGGCAAGATTGCAGGATACTACCCAATTCTTACAGATTATTCAAGATACTCAGTTGGAACCAGGGTGGTATATGTGTACCTTAGATGTAAAAGCATTATACACCAGTATTCCACATTGGGCAGGTTTACAATCCCTCCAATACTGGCTTGACAGGGCAAATCTCTACACACCAGGGTTTAATACCTTACTTATTTGTATGTCAGAACATGTACTCAACAAAAATGTCTTATATTTTCAAGGCCAGTGTTATTGGCAACTGCAAGGTACAGCCATGGGAGCATCTTTTGCTCCCATTTATGCTGATCTTTTCATGGCCTATTTTGAGGAGTACATGATATATGACAATTCACATAACATCTACCAGGTGGAGATGGATATCTGGCGACGTTATCTGGATGACTGCTGGTTAGTGTGGCGTGCGGATTTGGGTTACTTGCATGAATTTGTTGAATATCTTAACAGTAATATATGGGGACTGGAATTTTCAGTAACACATGACCAAAATACAATCAATTTTTTGGATGTTACGGTCTCGAGAAATCATGATTATACCTTATCTAGTAAGGTGTTTCGCAAGTACCCACAATATAATACCTTGCTTCATGCTTCTAGCATGCACCCACGCCACACTATCAGAAGTATCCCAGTGTCACAGTTCATACGTATCAAACGTCTCAGTTCGAGGGACGAGGAATATCAAGCAGCCAGTATTGATTTGAGTCAGAGGTTTGCTAACAGGGGTTATGATCATCAAGACATTAACCTAGCCAGATGTAGGGCAAATCAAATGAATAGGGAACAACTATCAGAGTATAAAACCAGGAATAATAATACATCTTGTACTCCCGTCAGGTTTGTTACGACTTATGGAAGAAACATCAACATGGTTAGAAATATCATTAACAAACATTGGAACATCTTATTGGCCAATGACCAACTTAGGTCAGTTTTAGGACAACAATGTCGGTTTTCGTACAAGCGGGGGAAAACTTTGGGTTCATATTTGTCACATTATAAACATATGGCTAGTGGAGGGATTATTCATAAACAACTTACTTTACAAGGTGATGAGCTATTCGGCTCTTTTCCCTGTGGCCATTGTGGTTCTTGTTCATATATGCCTAAATCAAAGGAATTTTCAAGTCGCAACACCACCCAGATATTCAACATTAAAATATTTGGTAACTGTAGCAGTGATTGGGTAGTGTACCTAGCTTCTTGTCATTGCGGTGCATTCTATGTAGGCCAAACTTCAAGGGCCCTCAGATCTCGAATGAATGAACATCGTAGTGATATTAGAAATCACAAATTGACTAGTGCTTTGTATCAACACAGTTTGAAACATCCACAGGCTAGATTCAATTTTATGATTATAGATCGTATCACTGGTGACAGAAGTCATAAACAGGGCTGGCATGGCCTATTAGATCACAAAGAGAGATATTGGATAGTTACGTTAGGGGGTCTGTTTTACCCTGGGCTCAATGATCATTTATAGTTGGTTCCTCATGTAGGAACATAGAATTTCCTTGGGCCTTATTTATATTATTTTTCATGCATGGGTCCCAACTCCTGTTTAATGTCTTTTTATTCCCAGATTGTATAATTATTGGATTGGGGTGGGTCCATTTGGCTATGGTATAGCCTTTTGTATTCTTCTCATAGGTTGTTCCTGCATCATATTACAACATGGCTATTTAGTTTTTGGACCACTTATGTGTTAAATTTATTGTCTAGGTAACTAGGGCAGAGTGGATCATTTTGATATGGATGATCAGTTTATATTGCCGAAGTGTACATTTACACTTCTAGGGATCAAGGGTATAATGGACAATTATGATATGGAGGGTTTGTACATCATGTTGTCATGTACTATTATGATGTTGTTGTTTACTAACTCTGTCTATGAACAAACTGTAGTGTTTTTTCTATCCTGGTTGTCTGATTGCTGACTGTGTTATATAGAATATCACATCAATACATAGATTGTTTTTTTGGGGCGCCACACAGTCTATGTATTTTTTGCATGTATTTCCTTTAAACATATATTCACTTTGGAATATATGTTTACTGCTACCTCTTATGTATTGGTTGGTTCAGGGTAATTTAATGTTTTTGTAGGTTACCTTTTTATTTCATACTTCAATCATGTTTATTATTAATTAGGATCTAGTCATTTTAAAAAAATTTTTTTGGGCTATGGCTACATCTAAATATATCATCAATATTTATGACCTCTGTTGGCTTATTGGCTGACAACTTTTATTTAATGTGTGATGGATGGGACTTTGTTGTTTTGTCCTACACTGAAGAAGGCAACACTTGCCGAAACCGGTCTGTATACAATAAAGGATTATTATTTACCTCCACGTCTGCTCTTGCTGGTCTACTTGGTTGTTTTGTGACATTTGGTTTGGACCGTGCATCTCCCCCGTGCATGGAACTTGGTTGGTTTGGACAGAGACATACCTCTCAACTGTACAGATTTTTGCAGAATGTCCAGATTTTTGCCTCATATTTTTGGTCTGTTTCTCCTAAAATTGTACTTTTCTGGCAAAGTGTTGATAAATCATTGATGGTTGAAGTCAGAAAATAATGATATACATTTGAGTTTCAGACTTCATGTCCTTCAGAAGATAAAGTCATTCTAATGTAAAACCTGTTATTATAGCTACATACTAAGTTTGTAAGAGCAATATTTAAAAAGTGTCCTATTTTGGGCCTTTGTCCCCCCATTATTTATGGCTTTGTCCAGATTTCTTCTTCTAAGAGGTTGAGAGGTATGGACAGAGTCTGTCACATTAGGAAGTAGGCTACATGGCCAGAGAAATATTTTGTAAAACAAAAAGTCCTGCAGTGTCAGAAAAATGTGTAAAGGCATTACTAAAAAAGTATCTTCTTGCTGTGTTAGAACTTTGAATTTTCCATTGAGGTTAGCATGCTAGCCCTAAATGTTTCATTCTAAATAATTATAAATAGTTTTAAGACTCTAAATGTTCTTTTAACTAAAAACTTGAAAACAAAAATATGAAATAAAATGAGAGACATGAATAGGGATATGATCTATAGTACATAAAACTGAGAAGATAATGCAAATAAGAGCATAATTAAAGTGCATATTTAACTGGCAGTGCTTGAAAGCGTAAATACAGAAAATGCTTTATGGACTGGAAACCCACATTAAAAAGTTCATGACAGTCATAAAAAAAGAAAAAAGAAGAAGAAATGGGCTTTTATGTCATCCCACAAAATTAGAGAGATTAACTTTATTCTGTCTGCTGTGAAGATTTATTGTCATAGATTAATATCCCAAACTTCTAACAGAGAATGACTGATGGGAAGAAGGGAGTAGTGTTGGTTTGTACAGGCTTTATATAGGCTGATGTCTTACTTCCACACAGCAGATCTTCCACTGGAGAAACTATTCAAATCATCATGTAAGTTTTACCATAACATCCTTGAGCCACATCTGCAAACCTAAGACTATTATATTAAAAAAAAAACATATGTTGCATTTAGTTTCAGGAATACGTCTTGCAAAATGTAGAGTGAAAGGCGGAGAGGTTAAGCGTGGCTAAAACATACAGGAATATGAAAGACTGCATGAATGTTTAAAAGACAAAGAACATCTCCTAGAGTATGACATAAAAGAAGCAATAATTTCTTTCTGAACTACTACTAAATATTCATTTAGCTTTATGTCTTTGATTCATAAATTCAAAGTCGGATTGGTATTCCAGGCCACTGAGTCTCATGGTCATTCTCTCCTTGCCAGTACCTTCCCTTGGGCTGCACCACCTTCCTCCAGGATGGCCGTACCAGTCAATCCTGGATTTTCTGGCAACCATTGTTACATGATGCTCAAAAGAGGGGGTATAATCCATTCAATTACCTAGGTTCCTAACTTCATTTTTTTGTTTTCTAGAGGTGCGTTATCTGGAAAGTATGATGACAGGAGGGTTTGTCTTCCTAAAGTGATGATACTACACTTTTTAAGATTTATTTGGAGCCATTTTAGTTTGCCTAGTGTTTAGTAGGGTGAGTTCATTCTAGAGGGTTTAGTTGTCACAGGCAGACTTTACAACAACCCCAAGTTTATAATCATCTGCAAACTATGATAGGCAGGAGTCTTGCCTCTCTGTTTGGAAAAAAGAGAAGCAAATACCAAAAAAAAAGACCTTTCAACAAGTGCTGAGGGATATCACTAGTCACTTTCTGATGAGGCATCCACAGCTTGCACTGTGTAGACTGTGTCTTCCAGTCAGTTTGCTATTGACATTATTATGTAGGAGTTGATTTTAAGGCATTTAGTTTTTGTATGATGCCAGCATGAGGAAAGGTGTAAAAGGTCTTAGCCAGGTCAAGATGTGCCTCATAGACTGCATGGCCACTACAACCTGCAGCCTCTCTAACCCTTTCAAAGAAATGTAATGAAATAGACAGGATCATCCCTTCACAAAACCAAAATTTTGGGGTTCAAGTCTAATGAGATTCTTGGTATCAACATTTGTACGTCAGGTATAATATGTTCCATGGTTTTGCAATGAGACTTTTAAAGCTAATAGGTCCATAATTATCTGGCACAGCTGTAAAACTTCCCTTATGGTGGGCATGCACTCTTCAGAGATAAAACCAGTAGCTAAACTTAAGTTGAACAGTTTGAAGAGTAGCTACAAGGGCAAGTTCAACACTATTAATTAAGCAACCAGGTATATGGTCAAGTCTGATGGATGCAGTATTTTTGGTCTTGATTATCACTTAAAGTAAATGATATTTCGAGACAATTGCCAAAGCAAGAGATTCAGATATTGTGTAGCTTAAAAGATAGTACTTACTAAGTTTGCAGTCTATAGACCCAAAGAGGAGCCTAGCCCACATTCCCAGATTCCACCAAGCACTGTTTGGTAAGTGACATGCTTCATATAGAGGTCACACAGCATACAGCATACAAGTGAGCAATAGGGAAACCAAGCCCTGTACTACAGCTCACAGCCTTACCCTCAGGCAGGCTAAGGCACAAGCAGAGGCCTTGATGAGATTTGAACTCATAACCTATGGTTTACTACATAAGTGTTCTAATCCATGAACTACAAGTCCATGATCTATGCACTAAGCTACAAGTCTTTGAAAGGAAGTCTCATGGCTGAAGTTTACAAAGACATTGGCAAAGTCAGTTGGGTCAGAAAGGGAGGCCCCAGTAGGAATAAGTTCTGAGCAATGCAGTGTATTGTTTTTTAGATTTTCTACATAGCTAAAGAATGATGTATAGTTATCTTTGGTTTCAGAGTTTTTTTTAATGGGAAGTTATAATGCTTTTGATATTTTTGCTGGGAAGATGGATTTTAGATGTACTAAATAAATTAATGGGTTTCTTTCTTGTAGTTTATTTATGGCTGTGGACCACTGGGGTGGTTTGTTTTTGAATTCCCTGTGATAATTGGTTCCATTAGAGACTGCTATCTCTGTGCATTTTTCTAAATGGTGTCTAATTTCTTAATGAAACTTCATGCTGTATTAAGATCTGGGAAAGTGCTCCTGTTAATCAAAAGGCCAGCATATGTGTTAGATGAATATATATACATTGCACTTGGTATACTAAATGAGAACTGTGTGTCATATGTCATATATTCCAAAGAAGTAGAACTGTGAGGCATTTTGAAAAGATCAACATGAAACTTTGTCATCTAGGTAGGATACAATGAACCAATGTTCCTTTTGCACTAATGTCCTGACATAGTATTTATACAAATTAGGTTAAACTTGGGCAGGCTATTACACAACCTTTCCTACACTAACCAGTAGATAAAGCATTATTCGTGAGTGTGTGTGTGTGTGTGTGTGTGTGTGTGTGTGTGTGTGTGTGTGTGTGTGTGTGTGTGTGTGTGTGTGTGTGTGTGTGTGTGCTGCAATGCTGCATGCACATATCCATGTATGTCCATATGTGTCTGTATACAATGATGCATGTGACTTTTCACTTCTTATGTAATATCACTAAATCTGCCCACACATGTGACTCTGTTATGACTGAATTTCACTCTGCAAGCAACTGTCTTGTAGCTTTCTATAATTTTCTGGCTCCGATTCCTCTCCTGACACAATTACTCAAATAATGGCCTGGTAGAGCACTGATATTATAGCATTAGGGTCTAGTGAGTGTGTGTGTGTGTGTGTGTGTGTGTGTGTGTGTGTGTGTGTGTGTGTGTGTGTGTGTGTGTGTGTGTGTGTGTGTGTGTGTGTGTGTGTGTGTACCTTCTGTGGAAGGTTAGGTGCCGGGCTGGGAACTCAACACCATAAAACTCCAATGCCAGTAATGAGTGGACAAGGTGATCCACTGTGACGACCCCTAACCAGGAAAAGAAGAAGAAGATCCCTTCCTATGTTTTCCTTGTAGAATAGTTTTGGTATATATTCCCACTGTTAAAACAATAAGGATATAAAATAACATGTAACATGCTTGGGCTGTTTATGCACATGCCTCACTCTTGCATTCATCCTATTAATTTCTGAGTCTTTATAGTCAGTAGCATGATGCAGTATAGCTTCTCCTATCAAGGGGGCATGATGCGGTATACCTTCTCCTATCAAGGGGGGCATGATGCAGTATAGCTTCTCCTATCAAGGGAGAATGATGCAGTATAGCTTCTCCTACCTCCTATGGCAGAGGGGTAAAGCAAACACTGCAGTTTTCATGCAATTTTTGCCTCCTCTATTTTTTGAAAACCATATAGGAAGAAAGCTTGTGAAACATCAAGTCATACATACTATATCTGCAATCACAGAAAACAAAGTGAAATAATCTGGTTGTTTACAATTGGCTGCTACTTCTCACTATTAGGTATTAGGAAATAGCACCTCTGACAGGATCAGTGGTTGTGTTACATTAGGATGTAATGAACCGGTAGGGTAGTAGTGGTGGGAAGAGTAGATAGTTAAAAAAACAAGACATCACCCACATTAGATTTGTAATCATAGAAAATAGACTTAAATATTCCTCTTGTCTATGTTTGGCTATTACTGCTCCTTACTGGATATTGGCAAAACGGGCTTAGCAAAGAATCAGGATTGTAATTTTTTATGTTACTTATCTATAATCATTTTTTATTCTTCTTATTTATTTTTTACAGTATGAAATAATATGTCCTCTCCTAAATTCAGGCACAAACAGTGCATCATATGTTTCCAATACAGTAAAATAAAAATGTTTTTCTTGCATATATTTAGCTATAAATTCTGAAAGATTATGGCTCTGTATGTCATATTGCAAAACCAGTTTACTATCATTTATTTGAAGTGAAGTTGGTTGACGCCACTTTTTGCGAAAATCGGAATGTTGACCGTAGGCAATGTCGAACACTGATATTGCCGAAATATACATATACCCCCATCTCGACCCATGTTAAAACCCGTCTCTAGGTAGCAGTCGACATGTATTTCGGCAATTCCAGTGTTCGACATTGTGAATTTCATACAATTTCGGTCGACCATGTGAACAGTCAACCGAGTACATTTCGGGTATATGATAGTAAACCTCCAAAACCAAATAGAGTGCAAGGTTTATCCAGTCCAAGCAATATAAAGAAATGATTAGCAGGTTAGGCTGATTGTGTTGCATCGAACATCTTCATCAGTAACATAACCTATCCAAAAATGCAATATTATTTAAATACAAAATGGTTCCAAAAGTCAAATTAATAGCCTTCTTAATGGTAGCATCCTTCATACAAATTAGTAAATAAACAATACCCATTGTGCGACATGTAATGAAAGAATTTATCCAAAATATATGAGAAGTATTTGCCAAAGTGAATTCTTTAAAATTTATTTCATAATGCCAAAATGAACAGTGACCACATCATTTACAACCATTGATCATCATGGCCTTAAGCTTAACGCCAAAAAATGTATAGTCATACCCTTTGGGAAAAACAAGGTACCCACAAATTACCACATAGGTGGTAATCCATTAAGTACGGAAGAGGTAATCAGGGACCTAGGGACCCAGGTTGACAGTAACCTCTCATTTGACACTCACATTGCCAAAGTGGTTAGGAAGACCTTCTATATTGCCCACCTTATCATGAAGGGTTTCACATCTAGATCAAGAGAGGTCATTGTGCCCCTGTACTCATCTCTTATTAGGCCAATGATTGAGTACAATGCCCCATTTGGGATGTATCTTACCCGACACATGCAGCAGTTGGAAAGACCCCAAAAGTTCCTCACCAAGAGGATAAAGGGTCTTAAACATATGTCATATGCTGCCCGACTGAAAAAATTCGAGCTCTATTCAGTCACATACCGCCTACTCAGAGGTGACCTATGCCTAACGTACAAGGCCATGTCCAATCCGGAATTAATGGACATGCTCCACCTCAAAAAATCCAAATCCATCAGAGCCACAAGAGCAAGAGACTTAAACCTCAACACAGAAATAAATAGGACATGCTGGAGGGACAGATTCATAACCCAGAGGCTCCCTACACTCTGGAACAGAATCCCAGTCCATGTTAGGCAGAGCCCCTAACTAACTCTATTCAAGAGAAGTCTTGATGAGTGGATGGGAGATCGTAGGTTTACCCCAGGGGTCATCTCTGTGTCACTACTAGACAGAGGCACAGTAAACTAAACCCTAAATGGGCGTAGTATTCTCATCCTAAGGGGTGGTGAAAGCCACACACACTCTGGCTAGGCTTATAAATGCCCTAGGGCAGATAGCCTAGTACGAACCTATGAACCTATGAACAAATCCATATATGCTGTTTTTACTCCATTATACGGGGTTTTCTATATCTCAACAAAAATTGATGTGTAGTGTATGTTCACTTATAAACAAACTGACTTCTGTCAGAAACAATTGTGGTATCCTGGTGATCTGATTTGAGAAAATCCCAAACTCTATTAATAATATCTTGAAATGTATGGGTGCTGTGGCCATTTGTAGTAACAAGAGCACATTTCCACATATTTGTTTGCTCACTTAATGAACCTTCTTCATTATTCTTATATCTTAGTAAAGCCTGTGTGTTGATATTCTGCACTTGTTCCTTTGCAATATTAATATCTTCCATTCGATACCCTCTACTTAGAAATCTGTTACTTAAATCAACAGTGAACTCTTCATAATCTCCCTTTTGTGAACAAATTTGCTTTCCCCTCATAATCTAAGACTTCTGAATATTCCAAATCACAGATTTTGGATGGCAACTTTCAAGCATGAAAGCAGGATTTCTACTAAAGGGTATACAAAAAAAGTTATTTTTCACAAATTTTGGATGACAACATTTAGCCATGAAGAGAGAATTTCTACTAAAGAGTTTATAAAAATAGTTGTTTTCAAAGCTTCATCATCATCAACAACACATCCAAAAATTTAATTTTATTCAAATCATATTCTTTTTTAAACACATTTTTTTGAATTATCACTTGTGACATAGGCAAATTTACTTGTACTTCACATATATTGCTATGCTAAATCAAATTCCATTTATTTTGACTGAGATATTCTACAAATTCCATCACCTCTATAATGTCCAAATTCCATATGAGCAAAAAATCATCCAGGAATTGTCTCCACATATCCACTGATGGCAAATAAATATTAAGCATAATATTATATATCAAAATCTCTTCTATGTACCCCATAAACAAATCTGCATAAATAGGGGCAAAAGACGTCCCAACTGTTGTCCCATTTAACTCCAGATAACAACTACTGTTGTAATAAAATACATTCTTGGTCAAAACATGTTCAGCCATTATAACTAAAAATGTATTAAACCTGGGGGGGGAGATACCCCCCTGGTGTGGTATGGAATTACATAATGAATTTACATCTAAAGTGCAAAGCAACCAATGCGTTGCACACTGAACCTTATTGATAATCAGCTATATGGCAGTTCTGAATGTCCATGAGTGTTTTCTTTTCAAGTCTATTTATGGACAAATTCAGGCCAATAAAGCCAACTCCCACTAGCTGTGAACATGCATGTTTCAGCCTTCTTATGGCATCATCAGCACAGCATACGTGGAATGTTTAGTTAACCTTTAGAAACACAGGGTTGTCGTACCCAACTGATATCCATAACGATTAGGGTGTCTGCAAAATATCCCAGCCAACAAACTAAAACACTGAGTAAAAAGGTCACACAGAAAAAACAATCAGTAAAAACACCTGATGTCCTTAAAGGGTCATTTGCACATCGCCCTTGTAGCCTCTACTATAAGTGGTTTAAGGAATCACATGGCCTTGCTAGATTTTTCTTTTCATTTTTACTGCTTGCTTTTTCTGCATGACCTTTTGTATTTTCCTCCAAATTTTATAAATTTAAAATGAGTTTGTCAGTATCTGATTAGTAATGTGCCATGTGAATGGCAGTGCCTCTATTACCATGGAGACCCATTAAGGGATCCCTGCATTTTCCATTCAATATACTTCCATCAGACCACACACACACACACACACACACACACACACACACACACACACACACATCATATACCCTTGAATTAATTTATTTTTATTTTGCATTTAATTTGTTAATTATCTATTTAGGATAGTCACAAAAATATTTCAGCCACAGTGCAAAATGTTTGCATACATATACGGCATTTGAGGAAAAAATGTTACCATACAATTAGGTTACACTCAGTTAAGTTGCATTAAATAAGAAAAATATTCATCAAAATGTATAATATAATGCAAATAGAGGAAAAATAAATACTACAGTAAGTACAACTGACTCAAACTGTAAGTTTGGCAAGCTGCTAAACTACTACTTCTACTAAGACATGTACAGAAAAGATTCATAAACTCTCCCCTGAAAGAGGACAGAGGAAAAGGTCAGAATAGAGTACTGTCCTGCTGTGGTGTGGGGATTGCATTGCAGCATTTGCACCTAGAGTGCAAAGCATGCAGCAGGGATATGAAGCCTACTGTGCAAACACCACACCAGGTGCTAGCAACACAGTGTGCAAGAAGATGGACAATAGTTGTACATGCCCTTTGCTACTGTCAGTTTAGTACATGGTGGGAACTGACAGCACAATAACAGTCAGGTATGTAGCCAGGATCTATATTGCTGTGTTGAAAGACATGTTCGCCGAACACGTCTTATTCAACATGAAAATACAGACTGCTAAAATTCCAAATGGCTGAGTCAGTGAATTTTTTTCCCAGGGGAAAAAAAATCACTCAGCCGCCATTGGGGATTTGCCCTTTTCCCCACTGTAGTGCGATCCCGGAGTTGGTATATTTAGTTGGGGGGGGGCTGAAGCCCCCCCACATTATAGGGTTTGAAAATGTGGGATTTTTTTGTGCATGGCTGAGTGATTTTTTCCCCTGGGAAAAAATGTGCTGACTTGGCCGTTCGGAATTTTAGCAGGTCGATATTTCCATGTCGAATAAGGTGTGTTCGGCAAACAAGTCTTTCAACACAGTAATATAGACCTATGTACCCATTATGTGGAGGCAGGAAGATACTACTGAGATACTGGGGTCTGCTGAGGGCAGTCATAAACACACACAAACATGTGAGCATGCACGTGCACAAATGCACAAACACACACTCTGATTCATGTATGTAACCCACAGGTGTACACACCTTGTCATGGTTCAGAGAGAACAGCAATATCTGTAAATGTTCACAGAGTTGTTACTGTATATCCTTGACAGGGGTAAAGCAGACAGAGCTTTCTAAGACCATGTATGTAAGGCTGTGCTGCAAGACATGAATGCTGTGGGTGGCCATAACAGGACAGCATTACAGGTATTTCACAGGGTCACCAGTATGATACTGCATGCCAAGACCAAGCATAAGATATTGCCAGTTAGAGATCTATCAAATAATGTAAACCACTAATGCAGAAGCATCCCACAGACGTGGAAGAGTTCTTATTAACTCTGTTTTGTTTAGATGGAGAATCTTAATATTTGCTGGAGCCTTGGATGCCGGAGCTGGCTGATGACTGCTCAGGTTAATTGTTGCTGATATACACTGACCACATATTGGTGAAGATGTTATTCAGTAGAACGCATATGCATAACTCTTCTTCAGGTGTGATGGGGCTGCAGCTATGACAACATCCACTTCCAGGTATTTATGTGCCTAAATATTCTGCAAATAAATGACAAACTGTAGTATGTGCAACATGTGCTGAGAGCAAAAAATAAATTACAGCACTTCCATGCATTTTCATAGATATTAGTCATGGAGGGTCCAGTATAACACCTCAGTGCATACTTAATTTCAGTAAGTTCCTTTTTGCTGACAATGGTGACGCTGTGCACATAGCACAGTCTGATGGTGCAGTGGCACAGTTACCAACACAAACTTTAGAGAGCACATATATATCATTTGTACTTCAGATGATGGTAGAAGGGAAACCTGAACACTGGCATCACCTGTGTTTGGCACTGGATGGCATCTTCATGTTAATTCCAACAAACCTATAAAGGAATCACTGCCATAGATGGCATCTGTGAACTGCACTGCCTCCAACATACACACAACTATCATAGAAGAGAGGCATGTACGTGATTTTCATCTCCATGAATCCAGATCATTTCCAGATCTGGATGCCATACTTTGCTTCAGTCAGTGGATGTGCAAGTCACTGATTCAGGCACAGGCAGTTGCTATGCATACCATGGCAGAGAAAGCAACTGCTCTTTGTGGCCTCTATTCAGAGCAGCATCAACTTCAGTAACTGCAGGATGACATGCAGCTAGTGCACACTGATATGCCATACAACGTCCCAAAGCAAATATTCCTGCAGAGAGCAGTGGTGGCCCATACTTGGTAGTCACTGGAGAATCCCTGGGGATATTGGCAAATGCACAGTGCACAGTCATAGGTGAGGCTTATTTAAATGGCACACAGTGTTTGAAGAATGTATCACTGTTGCCCTTTTCCATGGTTTCCTCCATCCCTAGATGCTTGCACTGTGAAGGTCAGGGCTATCACTCAGGTTCCACTGTAGAGATGCCCATATAGACAGTCACTGTGTTTCCACATTTCTTTCTATACGTGTTCCACTTTGATCTTCAGAATACAACACCTAGTCATGGCCATTGGTGGTTTTCAGGCCAATGGACCCCTACCCAACACACATTTTTTAAGGGGGTTTGCATAAAGCATATATTCCTTTGGATTCATCTTCCTGATTTAAGGCCATTTGGACTGCTTTCATTATAATCCACCAATATCCACACCCAGCGATTACAGCCACTTGACTGTGTACACCTCAACTAGCTGAATGAGATAAAAAATTGTCACAGTGATGTATTCTAACCTGCTTTGCAAAACTGTACACTAGTTCTCTAAAGCCAAACTAACTGTTTAACTTGATCATAACAGAAAGGTAAGCCATTCGCATTCACTGGCAGCCACCATACTTAGCAATAATAATCCCATTATTGATTGTGTATACCTCAAATGTCTGACTGTAGTAAAACTAATAAATTATGGAAACAATAATGCATTTCAGGCTTGATTCACTCAAGCACATAGTAGCCCAAATAGACCAACATATTTCACATAAATGCACACTAATCCTGCAAACCCAGACTGTTTAAAATATAAAGACAGCAAAAAGGTAAGTTAATTTCATTCACAGTGACCTGCCCACACACACACACACACACACACACACACACACACACACACACACACACACACACACACACACACACACACAGCAATTATAGCCACTTTGCTGGGTACACATCATCATGCTGTGGTAAAAATCGTACATCTCAACCTCAAGGAGCAAGAATGACAGCAAAACAAAAATGAGGGACAAGGGCCTAGAATAATGAACAGATTTTAAATATTGCTAGAATAAAGGTTTTTGCACTGAAATCTGAAACTCAAATGTATGCCATTATTTAATGACTTAAATCCTCAATAATGCCAAAAAACACAAATGTTATGAGGAACAAGCTGAGAATATGATGCAACATTTGACGCATTTAGCAAACTCAAGGATAGTTGAAAGCTATGTGATTTCAACTTTATTAAACATAAACATTAGCTCACCCACAAGTACATCAAAAGTCAAACACGAATGAACATTAGTCCTATGAAGCCAGATAGTTAGTTGAACAAGTGACAAAAAGATAAGTTACTTTCATCCACAAACAGTTCATACCCTGTAATTATTGTCACTTTGAGGGGCACATTTCATATACTGTGATAAAAAATGAGACCTCTTCATCTCTTAGCAATGGAATCACAGACAAAGCCAAAATAATGAAAGATAATGGTCCCTGATCAGACACAGATTTTAAATGTTACTACTATATACTCAGCATGTTGTCACAATAATAATGTAATGTTTGCGTTGGCATGTTTTTTTCTGAAGGATATGAAGTATGAAACTTAACTATTTGTCAATATTTAATGACTGCAGTCCTCACTGCTTTGCCTGAAAGCCATACATTTTATAGGTTCATAAGTTCATAGGTGTGTACTAGGCCAATGGCCCTGGAGCCTTTACAAGCCTAGCCCATAGGATTACCCTGGCATCGTGCCACCCAAGCTTAGTTCACAGTGCCTCTTTCGAGTAGAGCCACTGGAATGATCCGTGGGGTGAATTTTCTATTTCCAATCCACTTATCAAGATTTCTGTTGAAGAGGGCCAGTGAGGTGCTCTGTTTGACATGTATGGGAAGTCTATTCCATAGCATGGGCATTCTCTGGGTTATGAATCTGTCCCTCCAGCTTGTTCTGTTGATTGTGGTAATGAGGTTGAGGTCTCTGGAGAATTTAGTGCAGAGGGATTGGGATTTCTTTAGATGTAGCATTTCTAACAAAGCTGGGTCAGACATGGCTTTGTAAGTCAAGCAGAGACCGCCTCTACGTAGGTGATATGAGAGAGAGAATAGTTGGAGTTTTTTGAGTCTGTCCATATAGGACACGTGTTTAAGGTCTAGGATCCTCTTTGCAAGGTACTTTTGCGCCTCTCCAGTTGTTGCAGATGCCTAATGAGGTACATGCTAAATGGGGCATTGTACTCTATGATTGGCCTAATGAGGAAAGAGTAGAGGGAGACAATGACCTCTTTCTTCCTGGATGCAAAACCCTTAGGAATGAGTTGTGCCACATAGAAGGACTTTCTGACCACTGTGGCAATGTGGTGGTCAAAAGAGATGTTGCTGTCAACCTGTGTTCCCAGATCTCTTATGATGCCTTCTGTGTTCAGTGAACTACCATCGATGTGGTAATTCATGGGAACTGGGTTTTTCCCAAAGGGGATGACGACACATTTTTTGGCATTGAGCTTAAGGCCATGGTTCTGACACCAGTTGTTGGTCTCAGTGAGGCTTTTCTGCAGGATGTCAACATCACTTGAGTTAATTATGGCTCCCAGCTTGCAATCATCTGCGAACTTTGTCAGCCAGACTCCATTTGTGTTGGCCTGGACTTCAGAGAAGTAGATACCAAACAGGAGAGGACCCAGGACTGAACCCTGTGGGACTACAACTCGTGACTGCTCGACAGTCTGACTTGGAGTCACCTACTTTCACACTGTGGGTTCTGTCTGTGAGCCATTTTGCAGCCCACCTAGTGATATATGGGTTGATTCCTAGCTTAGTGAGTTTTTCTATGATTCCTGAGTGGGGAATGGTATTAAAGGCCTTGGCCAGATCAAGGTAGGCTGTATGAACCACCTTGCCTTCATCCACAGCTCTGATGACTGACTCAAAGAAGTCGACCAGGTTGAACAGGGATGATCTACCCTTCACAAAACCAAACTGTGTGGGATCTAGAGTTTGGAGATTCTCTATAGCTTTGTTTATTAGGTCCATGATGATGCATTCCACAGTTTTGCATATCAGACTTGTCAGGCTAATGGGGCAGTATTTCCCAGGGTCTGTAGTCACTCCTCCTTTGTGGAGAGGGATAACTGTAGCAGTGTGCCATTCGGTAGAGACAAAGCTTGAGGTGAGGCTGTGATTGGGTGAGGTGCCAGTTCACTCTGTAGTTCATGTAGAACACAGCCAGCGATATTGTCAGGTCCCATAGAAGCTATATTCTTGGCTTGGACAGTGCTGTTTTAACCTATGCAGCAGTAATACTGGGTGCCTGGCAATCTACTGGTATTGTGATTGGTCCATTGGGGAGAGAAAGGGGTAAAGTTGCGGAATCTGTCGGACAGTATATTGGCAATATCTGTTGGCTCGGTATAGGACGTGCCATTGTGAAACAACTCCGAGCAAATCTGTATATTGCCATTGAGAATCTTTACATAACTACAGAAGGTCTTGTGGTTGTATTTACTATCTGCTGCAATTCTGTTTTCATAGCTAGCTTTGCAGAATTTGATGAGGGATCTCAAATTTTTGTTGAGGCTGATAAGGGAGTTTTTCCAGTCTTGGGACTTCACGTTATTTTGCATCAGTTTCCTCCTTCTGTTGTACAGTTTGTTTATAGCAGGGGACTACCAGATTGGCTTCCTTTTTCTAGAGGAGAGCATCTTGGTTCTATTGGGTATTGTGAGATCCATCCATTTGTGTACGTGTTCATACAGGGCATTAGTGCATGATTTGGCGGTCATGCAGCTGTTCTCCAGTTGCATGGGTGCATGAATTTAGCCACCTCTGTTTTTAGGAGCCCAAAGTTAGCTTTGGAGAAGTTTTTCATGGTGGTTACCTTTGTGGGGGGGGGGGGGTGGATTTCCAAGGTGATTAGTTTGTGGTCGGATCTAACCAGGGAGGAGTTGACTATTGGTATAGAGCAGCAGCGGTCGCTATGTTAGTAATAACTAGGTCAAGGATGTTGCTACCTCTAGTGGGGGTAAGAATAAGCTGGCCTAGAGCACTGGAATTAATGAATTCCAGGAAACTTTGGGCAAGTGGGTACTTTTCCCTTAGCAGGGCAGCACTGTTAATGAGCAGTTTTGCTGTCTTTGTGATCAGCCCAACATCGGAAAACAATATTTATTTTTTTTTTTTGACAATAAGAATTATAGACTTTTTTTACTTCAGCAAATGTATATCAGTTCACATTCGGTTATTATGCCATTGTATCATGTTAATAATATTTATATTTTAAAAGTGTTCATAATTTTCTTTGGATTTGTCCCTGAATCTGTTGAAACGTGTACTTGATTGATTGAGAAACATTCACTGGGCTGACATAGTGTTTTTAAACATTATGACAGCAGCACACATATGTACGACTATGCTTCTGCCTTAACACTTCATGCTAACTGAGAAATAACTTACATAGAGTAAGTATACTATCACTACAGAGATTAATACACATATGACATGGTTAAATGTTGCTCCTATACACTTATAAAGTTGCCAGAATGATAGAGTTTGCATTAGCATGCATTTGCAAAAGGATATGACATCTAAAAACAAACTGTTACTGTTTCGTAACTTTAGTATTCAATTAAGTGCCACAAATGTTATTAGGAACAGACCAAAATTTAAGGCAAAATGTGGACATTCTGTATTTCTAGGCAGTTGAGAGGCATGCCTTAAATAAAAAAAAAATAACTACAACTCATAACAATGTACACTGCTCAGTGAAATTCTACTTCTAATATGTTGATTTTTTTGTAATGTTTGAAAAAACGTCCACCTAAAAAAGGGGTAGATAACTAACTATTCCCCGGAAAAGCTACGCAGACTATGATTAATAAACAAACATCATTACTTTCCATTACTAATCTGTCATTTCCCAGGAAAGCATATGTCTTCATTCAGAACCATGTAAGTGATCTTAACCTTCGGGAAGTTTGCTTCTTTAACAGTAAGAAAAAATGGAGCATGTGTTTCTGAAGAGAAACGCAGTTCAGCATTTTCCCACCTTTAGTAACACCATTATCTGTTTATTACAGTTAACAGTTGTTATAAAAATATGTATTAGTAATATGCTTAGTGCATTCGAGGTTTAAAAAGGGCAAGTAATAAAAGGTGCCATACCCGAACCTTATGTGAATTGGTCTTTGAAGTTTTTTCTTTTGACAGATTGGTCCTTCGGACCGGAAACCCTCACTTTGCCTCGGATCAGACGGGCTGAGTGGTTGAAACCGTATGGGGAAGAAGCCAAATCAGTTCTTCTTATTTGAAAAGCCCTCCAACTGAAATGTCGTGCAAAAGAGGCCAGCCACTTTCTGATCTGCGACTGAAGGATGGGTTTTCACAAACCAGGTGATCAATCACGAAGGCTCAGGTAAGGTGAATCTACTTTTTTCTGTTTTAGATCAGGGACTAGATTTGTATTGTTTTTGTCAAGACTGTATTTTTACAAGTCAGGGACAGAAAAGAGTACTGTCTTGTCATAGATCAGGGAAAACAGAATAGGTAGGCAGTCATTCTCAAGAGACTATAACAAAATCCATGGTACCACGTTAAAAATAAGAGAGGTTACGTAACGATCAAAAGGGTAGAACAAAATGGGTAATAATTGCACAAAAAGACCCCAAAATCCACCGTTAACCGAAGAAGCAAAATACATGCAGTCTCAGCGCGTTGATAATATTAAATACTATTCAAAATGGTTTAATAAGTATGAATTTGACAGAAAATTAGAAAAATCCTCGCTTATCAAACTTGTCAAACAGCTCAAAACCAATTCCAAAGGTCGGGTAAAAAAGCAACGCCAGTTAGGAATTCCTCAGGCACACAGGTGGATTGAGGAAGTAAACCATAGGGAACAAAAGAACAACAATTCAAAAGCAATGTTTTTAGATAAGGAGGACAATAATTTAGTAATAGCGTCGGCCCCTCCACCTCCCTTACCAGAATATGAAACAAGTGAACAGGTTAGTCGACCCCCATGATATCCTGCTGTCACTGAAAATAGAGACATTACAAAAGCAAAACCCTTTATTAGAGATCCCATCAGGACCAGGTCTCGAACACGGGCAGGTAACTCAAATGAAGGCCTTGAGTTATATCAAATGGTTAAGAATTCACGATCTATGACTAAAGAAGAAATATGCCCACTCATAAAAGTACCTAATCCTCAGGCAGGATAAGACGGTCAGGACCCAACTATTCTAGTGTATAGACCCTGGACTCCGGAAGATATCCGGAAAGCCACTGAGGGAATTCCCCATCCAAAGGTTAATTTTAGAAAGTTCTCGGAAGATTTACAAGGAATGAGGCTAAGTTATAATTTAAATGGAGAAGAGGTAGAAAAAGTAGTTAGACAAATTGTGGGGCCAGATTGGCACATGATTAGTGGCAACTGGAATCCCCATGTCGCTGCACATGGACCCCTCCCACATAGCAGCACAGAACTAGACAACAGAGTAAAAGGTCTTACAGACCACATCTCTGAGAAATGGAAGCCTAGAGCAGACTGGACCTGCATTAATCAATGCATCCAACAAGAAGGTGAAACTGTTGACTGATATTATGCCAGATTATTAGAATGTTTTAATAACCACTGTGGAATGCAGGTTCCTGAAGATCAAACACAAGATTCCCCATATGAACAGCAGTTAAAGAATGCATTTTTAAAAGGCAGTATTGCACCCATAAGCAGTTTTATTACAAAACACATGATAGATCATCGTACAAGCAGGTTACAGTTATTAATTGAATATGCTAGGCATGCCAAAAGGCATTTTAATAGCAAAAAGAAAAAGAAAGCTCAAGTATTTTCTGTAGAAGACGGAGCAGAAGTTTATGTAGCACAGTCCGGGAAAAAGGGCAAGAAAAATGCCCAGGGAAACAAACAATCTGATCAGTGATCAGAGGACTTTGAAGGGCGAAAGAAAAGGGGAGAATGTTTTAATGCGGTAAAAAGGGACACTTGGCAAGGGATTGCAAGAAAAACAAGAAGGCAACCATGGAAGACAAGGAGAATGAGGACTGACTATATGATAGTCAGGAATCACTAGAAGGGGATAACGGAGAAAATACAAATGAGAATGTGATAGAGGGAATAGAGGATGTGACAGAAGAAATAGAGGAAGTACAGGAAGTTATGGACAGTGAAGGAAATGAAATATTAGACCTAGCTTTATTGAGCCTGGAGCTCTATTTAGTGGACACAAAACCAGAAGTTACACTCTTGGTAGAAGGGAGGGAAGACAAATTCTTGTGTGATTCAGGGGCATCACGAACCCTGATACATCCCTCCAAACTGCCAGAAAACTCAGTCACCTGATTACATACTAGTAAAAGCAGCTAATGGGCAGCTGTACCGGGAGCCCCTCTCCCGTAACATTGCAATAACTGATCCTGTTTCAGGATTGACTCAGAAAAGCAAAATTGTTGTTTCTGCAATATGCCCAGTAAACCTCTTGGGCAGAGACCTTATGCAGCTATTTGGTATAGCAGTAGTCCCAACCATGCAGGGTATGGAAGCACAGCGACAAATTTGCAGTGCAATCGGAGGGTGAAATGTTTTATTGGTACAGCCAGGACTTGGTTACGACTGGTCTAGGGACTGTGACCAAAGAATTGATGAATGTAGCCATCAGCAAGTTTCCCTCCCTTGACATCGATAAGCAACACATGTTGCACTGTACCCTGTATTATTGTAACATGCCAGGACCTGATAAGGAATATGAGCAAGAATTGTTTAAAAATTGTGCAAACAGATTGATATTACGTAATCTGTACTGGGACACAGAAGGGAACAGTGTAGCCAGCTGTTCATTGCCCCAGGCATTCTTTGCACTCTATAAATCTAATTGATTACCACATGTTAGCTTAACTAAGGACAGAAACATAGAATGGGCAGACTTAGGAGAAAAAGTCACGAGATGGGAAAAACAGACAGAATTAGAACTGTCAGAACAGGAAATACAAATACAGAAGCTGAATTGGATAACTCAGACCCACCCAGCCGTACACTTGCAGTCTAGCAAGGACAGCTGATTAGCACTCCTATTAAAGGAGGAAGAGAATGCCTTACAGAATATACCAGAAACTCTCTGGTCAACAGGAAAGTTAGTTGTAGGGCTTATTCGTACAGCGGGGCCAGTTACTATCATGCCAAAGTCAGCATTTAGACCACAGAAAAGACAGTATCCCTTAAGAAAAGATGCAGAGGTAGGAATCAAACCTATTATAGCAGCTTTACTTAGGGAAGGGGTGCTGGTGGAATCTCCTGATTCACCATGTAACACACCCTTATTTCCTGTTAAGAAAGCAAATGGAGAATGACGTATGGTCCAAGATTTACAAGCTGTAAATGACGCAGTAATACCAGGGGCACCTACAGTGCCAGACCCACACACCCTGTTGAATGATTTAAAACCTCAACAGAAATATTTTTCTGTGGTAGATATCAGCTATGCGTTCTTTTCGATACCGATACACCCTGACAACCAGTATTGGTTTGCATTCACATTTCAGGGGAAAAGGTATACATATACGCGACTACCACAGGGATATTGTGAAAGTCCAACAATCTTCTCACAAGAAATGGCAAGCAACTTGGCGGGATTTACCCCACCAAGAGGCAGTCAGATTTTACTTTATGTTGATGACATCCTGCTGGCGGCCCCCACCCAGCAAGATAGCAAAGAAGATACCATAGCGCTATTATGATTTTTAGCCGCTGAAGGACATAAGGTAAACAAAAATAAACTGCAGCTTTGGAAAAAAACAAGTCAAATACCTAGGATATGTAATATCCAAAGAGGGTAGAACATTAGATGAGGACAGAAAAGTAGCAATTTTGCAAGCACCAAAACCCACTACCAAGAAGGAAATTATGTCTTTCCTGGGTACGACTAATTTTTGTCAGAGCTGGATTCCAAACTATGCCTTGGAATCTGCACCACTGACTAACCTGATTTATAAAAAGCCTATGGCAGCACAGGATTTGTTACAATGGACACCAGAGGCAGAATCTGCTTTCTGCAAACTGAAACAGTTAATAGCCTCCTCATTAATTCTGGGATTACCAAACTACCATAAACGTTTTTTTCCAAACTGTAGATTGTAAGCAAGGTTATATCACATCAGTGTTAACACAACAGCATGGGGACAAGCAATGCCCCATTGCTTATTATTCATCACAACTAGACCCAGTGGCACAGTCTTTACCTCACTGTGTACAAGCGGTAGTTGCAGCTGCAATGGCAGTACAGGCTTCGGCCTCAGTAGTTTTATTCCACCCTCTCACTTTGAGAGTGCCTCATACAGTCACGATTATTTTACTGCAAGAGAAGGTAGCATATCTTTCCCCTGCTAGGCATCTTTCCTGTATGACTATATTGTTGAGCCAGCCTCACATGACAATTGAACGATGCACGACTTTGAACCCTTCTACCTTTCTCCCAACCCCTGCAGATGGCACACCACACCACTGCCTGCAGGTGATTGAGCAAAAGACACTACCTAGTAAAGATCTCACGGATGTCCCCTTGGATGATGTCGAGGTGACATACTACGTGGATGGTTCGTGCAAAAGGGGTCCTGCAGGACAGAACCTAGTAGGATATGCAGTAGTTTCTGATACTGAGATTATAGAAGCAAAACCTTTACCACACAACCTATCTGCACAGGCAGCAGAATTGATTGCCTTGACACAGGCATGTACCTTAGCAAAGGGTAAATGTGTAAACATTTTTACTGACAGCCAGTACGCTTTTTCTACTGTACATGTTTTTGCGCAACAGTGGAAAAATCGAGGAATGATAACATCTACTGGCAAACCTATCAATCATGCACAGTTTATTCTAGATCTTTTAGAATCTATTCAGTTACCTCAGAAAGTAGCTATTTGTAAATGCACAGCTCATACCAAGCAACAAGATATGATTACAAAAGGTAATGCGAGAGCTGATACAGCTGCAAAACAGGCAGCTTCAGAAGTATTTCTTTTAAATGAGGAACTACAACCCTCTGAGATTTTAGACTTAGAAATGTTAAAGACAATGCAGACACTCACTACGCAAGCTGAAAAACAAAGATGGGTAAAACGAGGAGCAATTCTCAAAAAGGGGCTGTACATCCCTAAAGAAGGGAAACCGATACTACCATCTAATTTGTTTAGATATGCAGCTTTGTTGAGCCATGGGCAATGCCATGTCTCAACAGGGGGGATGGTACAGCTGGTGAACCGAGTGTTCACAACATATGGATTTATAAACTATTCTAAAAAATTTTGTTTGATGTGCCAAATTTGTAACAAACATCATGCACAAGTGGCGTTAAAGCCCAAGCAAGGGAGTTTCCCTACACCACCATATCTATTTCATACTATCTGTATGGATTTCATAGAACTGAACAAATGTGAAAATAAGAAGTATTGTCTTGTCATTGTAGATATTTTTTCCAGATGGGTGGAAGCCTTTCCAACCAAAAATCCAGACACAGCTATGGTGGCGAAAGTCCTTGTTAAAGAAATCATCCCTAGATTCAGCATTCCGGAAAGGATCTACAGTGACAACGGTACACACTTTGTAAACCAAACCATACAACAGTTAAGAAAGCATTTTGGTATTTGTTTAAAAAATCATTGTGCATACCATCCACAATCTGCAGGGCTAGTTGAGAGGCATAATGGAATTTTAAAGAATAAGTTAAGAAAATTAATAGCAGAAACAGAAAATAATTGGGTGTACTGTCTGCCCCTGGCACTGTTGAGCATGAGAACTGTTCCGATTGCAAAAGGATTGACTCCTTTTGAAAAACTATTTGGAAGGGCTTATTATATACCCCAGTGGAAACCTCTCATGCCCACAGACCAGGAAGTTGACTGTACACTAGCCGAATATATGAGAAATTTGTTGAATTCTAAACATCTGTTGCAGTCAAATTCTGTTTCAGATAAAGAACAAACCAAAACATCGGAAGTGGCAGTGATCCCAGGGGATTGGATCTGGGTGAAAACTATTAAAAAGAGGAATTGGATGTCACCAAGGTGGGAAGGTCCATACCAGGTGCTTCTTTCGACACCCACTGCAGTCAAAATTGCAGAGTGAGCCTCGTGGATCCACCTGATGCACTGCAGACTAGTTAAGAACTTTGAACTGGACAAAAATCTTACCTCTCCATTGGGGCCCTCAGCACAAAGTCTGGCTACAAAGGGGGGTCAGATCAATAGGACTGATTCATCTCAACCCCAGTGAAGAAACCATCGGTGCTGAAGGTCCAATTAGGGCAGAGAGTAAGACTACATGTTAAAAGCAAAAATTATAGAATCTAGAGAAATCCAAATAAAACTACTCGGAAGAGTTGGAGAAAACAGGAATGCAGAACAACCATTTCCTCAGAAGTATTGCATAATCATCCTGTTAACTATACTAGTGACAATAATCTTTTTGTTGAGGCCATTCCCTTTCCCAGCCACACAAACTGGACTGAATAAACGTGAAGAGTTGCACATAGACTGGCACCCAAACTTCAATACTTACCAAGCAATCAAATATGTGTATGCTGAGACTTTCAATGTTTCGAATTGCTGGATTCCCTTTGCCAACAGCATATGGGGGGGGGTTATTGTTAACTTCAGTCCCCCTAGGAGTCAACGAGACCTGGGAAAACTTGGTTCATGATACATCAACTATTACAGCACAAGATAAAATAGCATTGCACTTGTCTGTTCAACAAAAGGGAACTGTGTGTTTTTACAAAAATGATACAGTTCAGGTGGGCTGAAGCAATTGCAATGTGACTGTTCCTTATAGATGCTATACTAAAGCTAATAACACAGGTTTTTATTGTAATACAAACTATGATTCCTTTTTAAATTGATGCACAAAACAATTGAGGAAGCAAGACATGATTCTGTTCCCTATAAACAACTGTCTATAATTGACAGAAAAATGTTTCACGCAGGACAAGTGTATATTCATAGTAAAGTTACTACTAAAGTAGAAGATTGTTATTTTGTATGTGGTAGAAAAGCATATAAGTGGTTACCTGAGAATTAGTCCGGCAGTTGTTTTTTGGGCTACCTGGTTCGGCCATATGACACACAGCAGTTTTACCTCGAGGAAAAATTTGAAATGTTCGAGAAGCTGTCAAGAAGCCTGTCAATCCAGTAGGACAAATCGATGCACCCTGGAAAAATCATCATGCTGTGGGCGATGGACTAACATACATGGACTTGAGTGATTCTGTTATATCGTGGGCAGGTATATTACCAGCATATGGAGCAGTAAAATCGATCTGGGAGCTGAGAAAACTGTCTAAACTTCTCGAAGTAATGAGCAATGCAACCTTTTCTGCTCTAGAATTGGTGACTGATGAACTGAATACCATGAGAACTGTAGTGCTTCAAAACCGTATGGCTCTCGACTTCACCCTAGCAGCAAGAGGAGGTACTTGCTCTTTAATCCAGGAAGAGTGCTGTTCATATATTCCTGACCATAAACACGAGATAGACAATCACCTTGAGGTAATTCAGCAAGTGTCGGCCATGACCAAACCAGGACCAAATCCATTGATGGACTTTTTCCAGAGATTGTTTGGGGGGGTGGGGCAGTATCCTAATGAACATTCTGATTGCCATCTGTGTAGGAATGATCCTACTGGGGGTATGTGTTTGTTGCTGCATCCCCCTGCATGAAAAGACTGGTTAAAGACTTTATAGACATGTTAGTTTCAGAAACCTTATATAAAGGTGCTGAATTTGAAGAACTGTTAAAAAATTGAAAATGCTTTCATAAGTTTAAACTGAATGACTCTCTTAACTGCAAATCCTGAGTAGGAAGAGGTTAGGGGAAAAAACAGTTTATGCTTATTTTGAAAGTAGAATAAAGTATTAAAATGGGGAAATGTTAGAAAAATATGTATTAGTAATATGCTTAGTGCATTCGAGGTTTAAAAACGGTTAACACATTTATTCTATTTCATACTGCATAAATCTGTACGAACTGCAGAAGCATTCCAATCTTGTAATGTCATGAAATATGCGCCGTTATGAACTTTGCTTATGCTTTGGAAATTTACAGGGAAACATTCAATTTCTGCTAGTGTCAGGGAAATAATAATAGATGTATCACTTCTACTAATGTCATGAGATTTAAACAAAGAGTTATTGATTTTCCGCTTATGTTATGAGAAAATACACAGCTGCAGAAGCTATTGATAATGAAGACAAAGGCTGTTTGAAAATATGAACTGCAATCAGCATTAACTTGTACCTAAGCTAGAAAAGTACCTTGAAATGTAACATATGTATTAGACCTGCACAATAGAAGCTTATAGTGGGCTAAAGAAAATACAGCCCCCAAGGTCAGGTTGCTTTTCTCAAATGTTTTTCATAAATCAAGTCATGTCAGCAGGAAATCCAAGTAACATTTTCTATGTAACATATAGTGAGTTTCAAATCTGAACATGTCAGTAGGAAATCTGAGTAACATTTGCTGTAGAACAATACAGAAAGCTGTGTCTAACTACGTCAACCATAGAAAGTAACATTTTATAGAACAGTATAAGAGAAGCATACTGCCTATTAGTAATTAGGCAAAATCCTGTATGTGCATGTTTTTGTCTCCTTGCTGCAAGTAATAAAAGGTGCCATACCTGAACCTTATGTGAATTGGTCTTTGAAGTTTTTTCCTTTGACAACAGTGTTGCTCTGATAATGGAAAAGTACCACCAAGTGTATTGGTACATGAGTAGTTTTCCCAGTTAATGGAGGGGTAGTTGAAGTCACCCAGTATGAGAGTGTTAGGTTGGACCCTAATATTCTCCAGGGTGCTTAGGAACATGGAGTGTGAGTCTTGGGTCATGGATGGGGACCTATAGCAGGCTATGACCTGAATCACTGTCTTACCCAATGTTAGCTGCACCTGAAGTATCTCTGATGCATTATGTTGGGCTACCAGTCTAAGGTGTGAGCATCCTTTATGAATATGGAAACACCACCGACTTTAGAGCTTCAGTCCAAGTTCTGGGGCCGAAAGGTGTGTAATGAGTTATAGCCTGGTAGTGCAGAGGTGCTTTCTGCTGCTTGAGCCAGGTCCCTGTTACAGCACAAATGTCAATGTTCACCATTTTAAGGAGTGCTTTGAGCGAGTGCATTTTGAGATTTAGACTTCTAGCATTGAGCAGCATGACATTCAGATTGCATTTGTTTGTAGCTGTTACGGTGGTGATTTGGTCTTTGGAACACCACCTTAAAAAGGCACTATAGGGGTGGCAAGAGCCTTGGCCAGTATCTGGAAGTTCAGGGGTGACAGATGCATGCCATCTCTGGCAAAGCATCGAGGTCTGTAAATCATGTCATCCCAGGCAGACAGATACTGGATCCCCTTAGAATGACACCAGAAACTTAGCCAATTGTTGAAATCAATCATTTTCTGCTTGTACTGTGGTATCATTCTAGATGATTGTAGGAGGCTCCTCAGGGCTAGAATCATACCAGCCTGGGCTATATAATCTGAGAGCTCCTCCATGTCTCTTTTCATGTAGTCCAGGGAGGTACATCTCAGGTCATTCACACCCACCTGTACAATAACAGAGTCATATTTGTACCAGTTGTTGAGGGACCTGAGTGTGTACATTATGTGGCAGATCCTGGCACCTGGCAGGCAGCTGATTGTTACTTTATCCTTATTCAACCTAGTGAGTGGGACATCAGTGTGCCTCACTATTGAGTCACCTATGACTAGTGTGTTGGGCATGCTGTTTTGCGTTTAGGAGAGTTATGTGTCTCGTGATTAGTGTTGTGTTGTGGTGGTCAAGTGCGTTTTTGCTTTGGAGGTCTCTGCTGTTTGGGTAGATTTTTATTGAGAGCCTCTGCAAAGGCGGGTCTGTGGTTTGTGTTTTTATGTAAAGGCAGTACTGGTGTGTGTTCTGGAGGGCTATGTGTTCCATGTGGTATGGTACAAGTGCTGGCCTTTTCCTCTTGACAAGCTATTCCGGTCTTGGCTGGAGAGTGTGTGGATTCCAATCTGATATGTAAGTGCATCTCTCACAAGTCTGAGTATTTTATAAGGAGCAGGTCAAAATGAGGTAAAGTCAGGTGCAATCTACACTATTAGGCACAGCTTTGACTTGGTTTCACACAAACAGTGCCAAAAGCTTATTTTATACAAATGTACACTATTCTTATAAAGCAAGAAAGCAAGTCGATCAAACGATAAAAGGGTTAAGTAGTTGCTTTCATTCACAGCCTCCCCATCACCCCCATTTAGTAAATGCAGTCCTCAATGATTTGGCAGATAAACACACATTTTATGAGACACAGAACAATACAGAGAAAAATTTAGAGACTTTCTGCAAACCTAGGAAGAGTATCAACTTTGTTTCATATAAGCAGCATTCAGAAAATACATATTCCAGGTTATTTCAAACAAGTGCACACTAGTCCTGTAAAGACACACCATGGGTTGGACAAATAAGAGCATAAGTCACAGACCAAAAATATTAGGTAACTACAAGGGCATTCTTCAAAATCAGAGACAGTTTCAGATGTGTTGTACACAGACATTGGGCAGAAATTAAATATTCCAGATTATGTAATAGAAATGCACACCTTCCTTTAATGTCAGGCCTTAAGCTGAGCTAATGAAGAGGGCTAGATGCTTTCATCCATAGCTCAGCTATCTTCATCCAAAAGATCTGGTTGCCATCCACAATGTTTAAAAAACACTAAATTTTTTTCAAGGAACAGACCAAAAATATGAGGTAAAATCAAGAACAGTTGGGCAGTATGATGCTTGACCATGGTAAGTGAATGTTATTTAGTTTGGTAATGCCCTCGGCTTTTGCAATTCAATATACTTATATTCAATAAATTGAAAAAATATATAATTTTTGCTGGTAGTAGCAGCTGGGCAGCGGCAGTGGCAGTTCATTTACCTGCATTCTCTCCAATCAGTTAAAAATTAAAGCAAAATATTTGTGGCTACACATACTATAATTAAAGAAAGAAAGAAATATTTATGCTGCTAGTCTGCCATGCTTATCTTTTCTCTTCCTTAACAGTTTTGGGGGGGGGGGGTCTATATTATGATATTGCACGCTCAGAAGAGCGAACGACACATAATTGACCCCATGTAAGCGAAAGCTTACAACATCGAAACCTCAGAACAGTGATTTTTTCCAAGTGAAAAAAATCTCTGTTCCAAAATAAAAAAAAGTAAAAAAAAAACCTGTAAAACATTACATAATGGTGGGGGGGGGGGCTTCGCCCCCTCATGCCCCAGATGTGGGTGGCTGTGCCCCCCCACACCCCCTACTTAAATATACCAACTCTGAGATCGCACTACAGTGCCAAAAATGGTAAAGTAGTAAAAGCGGCCAATAAATTCTTTCCCAGGGAAAGAATTCGCTGAAAAGCTGCTTCGATATTTTGCCTTTGCACGTTTTTCATTTTGACAAAGACGCATTTGACAACCTGCATCTGTGACAGCGTATTAGGAAACCATTTCAGGGCTACAACTGTCTCACTATTCTCATCACAGCTAGTGATGAAGTGATGAGCATTAGCTCAGAAGAGCTCAGAGCCTTGGTTTCACTCTTGTTTATTTGTCTATGTGTAAATGTCTTTGATTCAATACAGACTTACCACAGATATTGTACTTTTATGAAAATGTAGCATTATTAGCAAATGCCGAAATCAGGATAATCAAAAGGAAGAAAAACCCAACAAGGGTTTAACACAATAACTAATCACACAGTTCGGACCACTGCACACTGAAGCCAAGGTAGACAGGTGAACCTTTAATCCAAGACTAAGCGTTCACCATACAAACATGGCATCTTCAGAGTCATGTTTGTATGGTGAAAGCGCTTAGTCTTGGATTAAAGGTTCACCTGTCTACCTTGGCTTCAGTGTGCAGTGGTCCGAATTGTGTGATTAATTATTAGCAAATGATATATTAACTTGTTTTGAATGAGACAAGCAGGCACTAGCAGATACAATATTCTTTTTTCCCTCTTTTTAAGCTAGTCATGGCCTCCCTGAAGCCTTAGGTCTCATGCGGCCAATGAAAATAACTCTATTCATAGGTTCATAGATTAGTACTAAGCTAACTGCCCTTGCGAGCCATTTTAAGCCTAGCCAGTTATCCCTTGTGAGACTCAAATGCTGCATCTTGTGTTTGTAAGGCAAACACCTTAACCATTAGGCCACCCTCCCACCATCTTCAATTTGTCATAGCTGTTCTGATGCCATGGATGTTGTCCATCAATTGCCTGTTCATATGGCGGGGCTATAGTAGGAGTCCTGTAAAAGCTCCTGAAGTGCTGCACTTCTAGCCTTGACACTGCATGACCACAAAGTACACAAATGTTTAAAACATGGCAGCTCCACAGTGGTACTGCAAGATGTGACCCCTGACTTTTCTATATCCACTACCCACCAGAAACATTCACCTCCCTTAACCCTTATACTTATGGTAGCATTGCTGTTATCTGTCACATTGCTCCACCTCACCAGGCTTTACCCTGCCTACCTCTCTGGCCTGTGCATGTAAGATAATGTCTAATACATAGCATGGCCAGACAATGCGCTATACTGCATAGCCTGGATGTATCAATGAATGTATCAGTTTTATTCTGTGTTGTCCTTTTCATGGTCCATAGTTGTAGACCTCATGCTGCCACTTTGACAATGCCTCAGTGCCTGTGTTTACCACTCTTTCATGTTGGGTAACACTGTAGCCAATTACTCTGACAACTCCTCGCCTAAGCCCTCCTCCTCTGCTGTCACAGGTCTGTCAGGCAGTACTGCAATGTTTCCATACTGTAGCTGCTTGTGTGCTACCACACTGCATAACATGGTGCAGACCATAAAAAAAACTATTGCAGGTCTCAGGTGCATACTGCAATGTGCCACCTAATGTATCCAAGAGGTAGAAATGAACTTCTCAATGATATTCCATGTCTGTGACAGTGTGATGTTGTATGCCATCTCCATCAGGACTTTGAATGGGGGGGGGAGTCACAAGCCAGAGTCCCAAGGCATATCCTGTAACACCTGTAACACATAACAGTCGGCACTGGACACATTTATTAGTGGTCTGCTGCTTGTTTTCATGAAAGCAGCATATCTAGGACTATGTAACTGGCTATGTGTTCATCTAGATGACCCTGTGGAAAGTCAACACATATGAAATGCTGGCAGAGGTCACATTTGTGCAGATGTAGTAATCATGAGAATGGTCTTGATGGTACACACAGATTGTATACTTCACACAACTTGGCAATTGTAGCAGAATCCTTCAACTTGATATACAAGCTTCCATGTTGAACAACAGCAGCCTTGATGGCGATGTCTGTGCAGTCAGTGGTCCCTAGGACCTCAGAAAAATGGGCTACATTGTAAAAAGTACAAATAATGGTGTTTCTCTCTCCTGTGCCATCTGTGTAAATATTATATGTCCTTCGATATGCTGTAACATTATATTATAGAACTGGTATAGCATTCACAAAGCCAATGCTTGTGAAACTCCTAACATGTCTCTAGTCAGATGCTTAAAACGCCACATAGCAAGTATGGTTAATGCTACAGAAACTTTCAAGTCCACCCCTATAGGCATATCATGCATTCCTCTTGTTTATATTTTGTTTGTATTTAACTATTGGCTAAACAGTATCCCACTACATAATACCTTTCCCCTCAATATATAGTCATTAATCACCATACTTGAAAAAGTCCAGTAAATATGTACTTTTTTGTAAAAAATATATTCCTATCTACATTGTACATACTGTGAATGTTTTTCTGTTGTATAACTTGTGCATCATTTAATTTACAACAATTGTATATTCTGTGCTAACATATTTATACTCTGTGTCTGACAACTTAAATGAAATATTTCTCTGTATATGCTTCCTTTCATTTTTGTTCATTGTCTCATCCTTGTAACTGTTGGGGCTTTCCCCCAGGCCTCCACTGAAAAAGGGCAACTGCCCAGTTGGACTATCCTGGTAAACAAACATGAAATAAATAAATAATAAATATATGTGTAGAATGCAGATCTGCTCTCGTACAGTGTCTTGTCAGTAGAGATGGACAATGCTCAAGTCATGGAAGTGATGATATGTCAGGCTCTAGTGGACCCATCTTTGACCCAGAGAGTGACAATGCTTGCTATCATAGACACTGGCTTTGAAGGTGGCCATTAACCTGTCAGTCTACTAATACTGATACTATACCTCTCCACTCCACCTTAGTAAAATGTGCTATCCCTAACTCTGTTCCTGCCACAAATCCTAGGCCTCCACCTTTCCTTAAAAATTCCTTTCCATAACAGTGTCACTAATCTATACAACTTGTACATAAACATATCCAAACAGACACGCACACGCGCGCACACACACACACACACACACACACACACACACACACACACACACACACACACACACACACACACACACACTACTGTAAAACTATACCTTCACTTAACCCTACAACATCAAAACCTCAGAACCTTCCTACACAAGAGCAAACACTCCAACTCCCTAATGTCAAAACCCTCAGAATATCTAAAGGTTTTGGCATTACTGTCCCAAACCCACACTTCCCTTACCTACAAACATTCGATACTCTGTTCATGAGAAATTGTAACATTTTGATGAATATAATAATCGACCACAATTAACAGTCATTCACTCTACTGACCAATAGCAGATCTGATGGAGTGAATACATATCGATATACATTAACTGATTTTTAACATTAAACGGGCAAGACTGCATTGCTGGATTGGGAAGTCTTGACTTATCAGCCCTGTATTGCCAAGTTTAAAAAGACTAGAAACACTATTACAGAACTGTTTTCAATTGTACCGGAGTGGGATATGGAGATATCCTTGTGTAGTTGAATGTATTCTTCCCCTATGAATACTAGATGAATCTAACTCATTGAACTTTCACCTTCCCAACAATTTTTACTTGTATGTCAGCTCTACTGTAAGACTGCTTCTGCAAGTGGTGTTTCAGTTGTGTCAGATGTTTTCTTTTTTCCCAAACATTGTGCAACTGCGGTGTTGGTACATGTAATAAGAGGGGTATGGAAAATAAAGTCCATTCTGTGGGGTGTGAAGGGATATTTCCTTCCAAGAGAGAAAGAGTTCTCAGGAATTTTCCTTACAGTTTTGGGAGTACATCTTTTGCAGTTTTGTACTCATAAGTTTCTTTGCAGATAGTTGTGTTTTGACTTCTCAAAGTGGATCAACTGGACTTGTGAATAGAAGCAGTTTTTTTTTTTCATGAAATTAGTTTTCAGAATTCTCTAAACTTCTAAAAGCTATCAGACGCTTTGTTTTGATGATACTGCATCCATGATCTAGCACAATGGATAAGTAGGTATGTAACTTCAAAAGATATCAGAGGTAATGGCCAGGATTCAGCATGTGTGTGCCCAGCAGAGCCCTATAGTTAACAACAGAGAACAGATATTAGTAAAAAGTACTATAGCTGCATTTGTGTAAGCACTTTCTTTTCACTAATTAGAATGCACTCTGCATGTGTATTTTGGCCTACAACCTAAGATATATGTATTCATGTTAGTTTGCTGTCTACAGTAATTTAAAGTTAATCCACAAGCCATGCTAAATTATTTTGTGGGACCAAACATTGATGAAGTTCTTTTTCTCTCTACTTACTCCTATTTAAAGTATTGGTCATTTATTGTTCTACTTGTTAGCCTCACGGGATTTTTCAGACCATCTCATAAGGGGAAAGGTTCTATGCTGAATGGCCAAATATAATCTGACCAAAAGCTCACTTTAACAGAAAAGCAAGCAAGAGATAAAATGGTGAAATGCAATTTTCTTTGATGTAAAGGATCCCACATAATCTTCCCTGTATTTCTAGAAAATATAATTAACTCTATTGTCACTGGTAGTCTGGCAGTTGGTGTAGAGGGTTAAGGTTGTGAGTTGTAGGTTCTATGGTTCAAGTTTAAATTTCCTCTGCCTTCACTTAATCCAAAGCTTGGGGGAACTGGGAATTTGGGCTAGGCTCCTCAGTGGTGCCCTGGATTGCAAGCCTATGTACATCGGGATAACTTTCTGGTGGCCTCAGAAAAAGGTCTATAAAGTGAAACAGCACTGAACTTTCTGCAAATCACGCACACAATGAAAAGTATCAAACTCTGTATGTCACTAATACACCTGGAATAAATGCACGAATGGCAGTCTGAATTTCAACAAAACTATGTGCCACACCTGCATCAATAAATCAAGTTGTCATAAAGGGTTTAATTAATAACAATATGAGGTTTACTTATTTTATCCATCTACTGTATAAAATAAGTTTATCTCTCTTTCTGGTCAATTATTATAAAGGACACCTGGCTGCAATGTTCTGTGATGTTCACTTTTGCTTAACAGGCTGCATCACTAGTCTTCACCATATAGAGTGCAGGTTTGGAAAGAGATATAGAGTGCCATGTCCCTATGTAATGGATAATGGTATGGTCCCCATGAGGTCTCCTACACATGATCGAAATTTCAGAAAGCCGGAATCCATATGGCCGAAACCATATGCCCGACTTTTGAAATTTCGACCATGCAGAACGGGCATCTCCATATAGTGCAGAATGGGAAGATTTCCATCTTTTGCACTGTTGTGCAATATCGGAGTTGGTATATTTAAATTGCAGGGGGTGTGGCAGGCACTAGCAACGTGTAGGTAAGTTTTTGTTTTGTTTTGTTTTTTTTTTTTTACATGTTTGAAATTTCAAAAGTCAAACATATGGTCTCAGCCATATGGGTTTCGGCTTTCTAAAATTTTGATCATGTATAGTAGACCCAGTCCCCATGACATGGAGAGTAGTACAAGTTCTCCTACCATGGCATGCCCAGGATAGAGTTTATCAAAAATTGGGGCCAGCCTGTCTGAGGTGGCCATGTCTGTTTCAGGCTGGATACACCCAGGTCTCAAATCAATATAAATTTAAAATGTTGATAGCTTTTAGACATTGTTTCCAAAGCAGGACATACCTCTCAACTGTACAGATTTTTGCAGAATGCCCAGATTTTTGCCTCATATTTTTGGCCTGTTCCTCATAACATTTGTGTTTTTCCTGAAAATTATTGAAGGTTAAAGTCACTAAATAATATGAAATAATGAAAGACATTTGAGTTTCAGACTTTATATCCTTCAGAAAATACATGTAACATCTGGAAAGAGGAAGAAGGACAAGGAGACCTGGTGGTGGAATGAAGAAGTACATGAGAGTATACAAAGAAAGAGGTTGGCGAAGAAGAAGTGGGATTGTCAGAGAGATGAAGAAAGTATCCAAGAGTATAAGGAGATGAGGTGCATGGCAAAGAGAGAGGTGGCGACGGCTAAGGATAAGGCGTATAAAGAGTTGTATGGAAGGTTGGACACTAAGGAGGGAGAAAAGGACTTGTACAGATTGGCTAGACAGAGGGACCGAGCTAGGAAAGATGTGCAGCAGGTAAGGGTGATAAAGGATAATGAGGGAAATGTACTCACAAGCAAAGAGAGTGTGTTGAGCAGATGGAAAGAGTACTTTGAGGGGCTGATGAATGAAGAGAATGAGAGGGTGAGAAGGTTGGATGATGTGTGGATAGTGAATCATGAAGTGCAGTGGATTAGCAAGGAGGAAGTAAGGATAGCTATGAAGAGGATGAAGAATGGAAAGGCTGTTGGTCCAGATGACATACCCGTGGAAGCATGGAGGTGTTTAGTTGAAATGGCAGTGGTGTTTTTAACTAGATTGTTTAATGAAATCTTGGAAAGTGAGAGGATGCCTGAGGAATGGAGAAAAAGTGTTTTGCTACCGATTTTTAAGAATAAGGGTGATGTGCAGAGCTGTAGTAACTACAGAGGGATTAAATTGATCAGTCACATCATGAAGTTATGAGAAAGAGTAGTGGAAGCTAGGTTAAGAAGGGAGGTGATGATTAGTGATCAGCAGTATGGTTTCATGCCGGGAAAGAGCACTACAGATGCGATGTTTGCTCTGAGAGTGTTGATGGAGAAGTACAGAGAAGGTCAGAAGGAGTTGCATTGTGTCTTTGTGGACTTAGAGAAAGCATATGACAGGGTGCCTAGAGAGGAGTTGTGGTATTGTATCAGGAAGTCGGGAGTGTCAGAGAAGTATGTAAAAGTGGTACAGGATATGTACGAGGGTAGTGTGACAGCAGTGAGGTCTGCAGTGGAAGTGACAGATGCATTTAAGGTGAAAGTGGGATTACATCAAGGATCAGCTCTGAGCCCTTTCTTATTTGCAATGGTGATGGACAGGTTGACAGACGAGATCAGACAGGATTCCCGTGGACTATGATGTTTGCAGATGACATTGTGATCTGTAGTGAGAGTAGGGAACAGGTGGAGGAGACCCTGGAAAGGTGGAGATATGCTCTAGAGAGAAGAGGAATGAAGGTCAGCAGGACTAAGACAGAATGTGTGTGTGAATGAGAGGGAGGATAGAGGAATGGTGAGGATGCAGGGAGTAGAGGTGGCAAAGGTGGATGAGTTTAAATATTTGGGATCAACAGTTCAGAATAATGGTGAGTGTGGAAGAGAGGTGAAGAAGAGAGTACAGGCAGGATGGAGTGGGTGGAGAAGAGTGTCAGGAGTGATTTGTGACAGACAAGTACCAGTAAGAGTGAAAGGGAAGGTCTACAAGAGGGTAGTGAGACCAGCTATGTTATATGGGTAGGAGACAGTGGCATTGACAAAAAGGCAGGAGTCGGAGCTTGACGTGGCAGAGTTAAAGATGTTAAGATTTGCACTGGGTGTGATGAGGATGGACAGGATTAGGAATATGTATATTAGAGGGTCAGCCCAGGTTGGAAGGTTTGGAGACAAAGCCAGAGAGGCAAGATTACATTGGTTTGGACATGTGCTGAGGAGGGATGCAGAGTATATTGGGAAAAAGATGCTAAAGATGAAGCTGCCAGGTAACAGGAAAAGAGGAAGGCCTAAGATAAGGTTTACGGATGTGGTGAGAGAGGACATGCAGGTGGTTGGTGTGACAGAGCAAGATGCAGAGGACAGGAAGAAATGGAAACAGTTGATCCGCTGTGGCAACCCCTAACGGGAGCAGTCGAAAGAAGAAGAAAATACATAATGCAGAACCTGTTATTCTAGTAACTTTCTAATTTTATAGGAGAAATATTTAAATGCTGTTCCTATTTTTGGGCTTTTGATCTCCCATTCTTTCTGGCTTTGTCCAGATTTCTTGCACTGAGAGATTGAGAAGTATGCGGTAGGATCAAGGAAGATGCAATGTGAAAACAATACATGAGCTCCTATCTTCAAAGCTAAATAAAGGCTGAGCAAGTAATTCTCTGCTGTGTTAATTATTCCACTCGTGTGTGTGAACATTTTTGACTTATATGGGGAGCTTCTTCCAGAAGCTAAATGCATGACTACTGACTCTCAGAATTTACTTCTGATGCAGCCTAAAAGTCTCACTATTTCAGTCTGAAAATCCATTGATTAGAAGACAAAATTCTCTTATAGTTCTTGTGAGAATACAAGCTGGGTGAAGATGTATGTTGGTTTCTCACTTAGAAAATATGTTGGCAGTTGCTTGTGGTAGAGATGGGTGTAATTTCAAGAATGGGTGGATACATCCCAGAAAGATAACTAAGTAATACATGTCTGGAGTGAATAAAATCCAGTATGTTTGTCATTACAACTAAATATTTGCAGATGTGAATTATAACCAGGAACCATATATGACAGGCTTGCCAGAGATTATATTTATGATGCCTCTTAGCTATTTTTGCTAAAACAGATTAACAATATTAATATGCTGTGCATGCTTTTACATGATACTTAAGACTGTAACTGTTCTTAACTTATAAATAGGAAACATTGATTAAATATGGCTTAAAATATGTCAATTGCTTTTATGTCTACCTCAAACACTGCAGTCAAAACTCTATGCTATGGGCATATTTTTATTTGGAAGATGGGAAATGAAAAAAAATTCCATGAACTAAACATAAAGATTCTGCACTGCATTTATTTTCAGACTGTATCCATGCCATTGCTGCTAACTACTAAACTGTGGTAGAAGCCAGAGAAATATACAATATTATTCAATATCAATCATATTAAATAGCATTATAATACAGTGTTCAATAAAACTGGAATTTCTTCAAATCTGTGTTTGTGCTGGAATTAATACTGTGGAAGTGCTGGAGTTTGTATTTTTGCTTAATGTGCAAGGCTGTAGAGTTCCTGGCAAGGTAATAGCCTGCAAAATGCAAGCATATGTTAAAATATATGCTTTCTTTAAATGTAAAGCTCTCTGGGAGAATCTGACAGATGCAGTTGGATGTGCATAAACATGGATCACTGCAGTGTTTTATTTAGGCACAGTAACAATATTTGCTATGTGACACTGTTATTTCACTTAGAAATGTGTAATTCCTTTAAATATTACCTGGAGACTAATTCTGCAATAGTCTACCGTACTTTTCCTTGTGCACGTGTGTGTGTGCGTGTGTGTACGTGTGTGTGTTTGCATGCGTGGGTGCGTGCGTTTGTGTGTGTGTGTGTCTCTAGTATAGCCTTTTGATGTCTTTAGTCTGTGCAAATGTGCATGCGCTTGCTATTCATCTGTATACATAAACCAGGATCGCTTACAGATAATACACAAACATTTGTCAAAACTATGTTGGGTAAAAACTTTGAGTGGTTAGGAACCTATGAGCTGCATTTTGAAAGTTATTCCTCCAGCACATACTCTCCCAACTAAGTTACTTTTCCCACACATACACTTACAACTAAATATAAGCTATCCTAATGTTATACTACATTAAGGAAGATGACATTTGGGATTTCAACTTGTTGCATGAGAACCAAATGTTGAAATACTAGCACATGATCAAAATGCACATTCATCAGCCAGGTCACTAAATTTGGTGTTTTGTCCGGAGGCATGACAACATGAGATTTGATTATATTATACCTAGAGTTAGAAGGGTAAATATCCCATCTTAGAGATATGAAGACTTGCTCCACACAAAAAAAAATGGCAATTTGAAAAGTGAACTGATGAATTTGTTTTTGAGAAACTATTTTTTTGATTAAATAATTCAGCTGGCATAGATCCCTATAACAGTATGCCAGAGGAGATGCTTTCAGCAACTGGATAATTCAGTAAAAAAGTTCTCTCTCTCTTTCTCTCGCTTTCTTTGCCCTAGCTGTCTATTGATTATCATACCCCTCCCAGATAATCATTCCTCATCACCAAGGGAGAGGTCAGCTGGGATGGGCCATCATTCAGACAGCTATGAAGGGTGGATTAGCTCCAAGGTGGTTTGAGGATTTTTTTGCATGCTACTCTACTCTCAGCATTTACTCGACAATATGCCAAGCAGAGGATGTGCACTCTGTACTGGGCTGAAGCAAAGGCCATCCCTTCAGTTTCCCAAGGGATGGTTCTTCTAAGGCAGCCCCATCTCTCCCCTGGAAGCTAAATGCTGGTTTCCTTAATCTCTATCAGGGAAACTGCACCACCCAGTATGCCCCAGAGTACCTGCATCCCTTCCTGCCTTACCACCTGTCAGGTGAAGAGGTAACATTATTTCACTCATCTCTGTCCCTCTCTCTTCCTGGCTACTGCAGTGCTGGGGATGCTAATCAGTCCTGTTCACCTGTGTCACAGTCAGGACTTTGATTTCTACATAACAAAGCCAGAGTCTAATTCAACAGAAAAGATTTTTGGTGAACCTTGTTTAACTTTTGGTGCCTAATAGTCATGCATTGTGTACCATGAAATTTATACCACATGGTCATTTGTGCACAGAGGTGGTACCATTTACTAGCTAAACTGCTCATTGTCTCACTAATAGAACCCTTAATATTTATGTGATTTGGGCCTATGCTCACATAGTTATCTAAGGTTCACTAAGTTATATCAGGAAATGGTCTGTCTCACCTCTGACCTCCATTGTTGTTACTAGCTGACCATAAATGAATGTGTACAGCATGAGTATCAAATGTGCATTTACTCATTCGTTCATTCATTCATTCATTTATTAATTCACTTATCACTTATCTTTTAAATGTGGTTAAAGCAAGACTGTATCAGTTGCCAGATGTGGATGGAATTAATGACATTCTGGATAAGGAGGTTATGGTTTCTTTTTCTTTTCTTTCCTTTTATACATATGCACATTTCATATATATATATATATATATATATATATATATATATATATATATATATATATATATATGTGTGTGTGTGTGTGTGTGTGTGTGTGTGTGTGTGTGTGTGTGTTTGTGTGTGTGTGTGTATATATAAAGAGAGAGAGGGGTGAGTAGGAAATGCAGGAACAATTGCTTTAAAATATTGGCCTTAAGAAAAGTCAAAAAGGCAGAAAAAATTGAGTTATTAAATATAAACTTCTATCTGATTACACTATTGCTGAGTGCATGGCGTATTGACTAGGTTCATGTTTCTTTTTTGTTCTGGAAGGGGAATAGCTGTTGATATTCTAATAGTATAGGTTCATAGGTTCACAGGTCCATAGGTGTGTACTAGGCTAATGGCCCTGGAGCCTTTACAAGCCTAGCCCATAGAAGTGCCCTGGCATCGTGCCGCCCGATGTTAGTTCCCAGTGCCTCTATCAAGAAGAGCCATTGGAGTGATCCCCAGGGTGAACTTTCTATTTCCCATCCACTCATCAAGATTTCTCTTGAAGAGGGCCAGTGAGGTGCTTTGCTTGACATGTATGGGAAGTCTATTCCAGAGCATGGGCAGTCTCTGGGTTATGAACCTGTCCCTCCAGTATGTTCTGTTGATTGTGGTAATGAGGTTGAGGTCTCTGGAGCATGTGGTGTGAAGGGATTGGGATTTCTTTAGATGTAGCATTTCTAACAGAGCTGGGTCAGACTTGGCTTTGTAAGTCTGGCAGACCACCTATTAGTAGACGATATGAGACAGAGAATAGCTAGAGTTTTTTTAGTCTGTCCATGTAGAAAATGTGTTTAAGCCCTAGGATCCTCTTCATGAGGTACTTTTGTGGCCTTTGCAGCTGTTTCATGTGTCTAGTGAGGTACATTCCAAATGGGGCATTATACTCAATGATTGGTCTAATGAGGGAAGAGTAGAGAGAGATGATGACCTCTTTCTTCCTGGATGCAAAACCCTTGGTAATGAGATGTGCCACATAGAAGTACTTTCTGACCACAGTGGCAATGTGGTGGTCGAAGGAGAGGTTGCTGTCACCCTGTGTCCCCAGATCTCTAATAATGCCTTCAGTGTTCAGTGGGCTCCCATCAATGTGGTAATTAGTGGGTTTTTCCCAAAGGGGATGATGACGCATTTTTTGGCATTAAGCTTAAGGCCATGGTTTCAACACCAGTCATTGGTCTCAGTGAGGCCTTTCTGTAGGAAGTCTACATCACTTGGGGTGTTAATAATGGCTCCCAGATTTTAGTCGTCTGTGAACTTGGTCAGCCAGAGTCCGTCCTTGTTGGCCTGGACTTCTGAGAAGTAGATGCCAAACAAGAAAGGACCCAGGACCGATCCCTGTGGGACTCCACTTGTGACTGGTAGGCAGTCTGACTTGGAGTCCACTCCTTTCACACTGTGCATTCTATCTGTGAGCCAATTTGCAACACACCTAGTGATATAGGGGTTGATGCCCAGTTTGGTGAGTTTATCAATAATTCATGAGTGAGGAATGGTATCAAAGGACTTGGCCAGATCGAGGTAGGCTGTGTGAACTGCCTTGCCCTCATCCACAGCTCTGGTGAGTGACTCAAAGAAGTCAACCAGGTTGAGCAAGCATGATCTACCTTTCACAAAAACAAACTGATTGGGATCAAGACTTGGGATATTCCTTATATCCTTCTTAATTAGGTCCATGATGATGCACTCCTTAGCCTTACATATCAGAGTCATCAGGCTAATGGGGCAATATATTCCAGGGACTGTAGTTGCTCCTCCTTTATGGAGAGGGATGACTGTAGCAGTGCGCCATTTGGTAGGGACAAAGCCTGAGGTGAGGCTGTGATTGAACAAGGCACACAGATGTGGTGCCAGTTCACTTTGTAGTTCATGAAAAACACATCCAGGGATATTGCTGGGTCCCATGGAAGCTGTATTCTTGGCCTTGGACAATGCAGCTGTAACTTGTGCTGCAGTAATGCTGGATGCCTTGCATTCCTCATGTATTGTGATTGGTCCTTTGGGGGGAGAGAGGGATAAAGTTGGCACTGAATCTGTCGGCCAGTATGTTGGCAATATCTGTTGGCTCAATATAGGAGGTATCATTGTGCAGTAACTCAGAGCAAACCTGTGTATTGCCATGGATATTCTTTATATATCAACAGAAGGCTTTGTGGTTGTTTTTAGTGTCTGCCGCAATTCTGCCTACATAGCTGGCTTTAGAGGTTTGATGAGGGATCTCAACTTTTTGTTGAAGCTAATAAGGTAGTTTTTCCAGTCTTCGGATTCACTTTTTTCTGCAACAGTTTCTTCCTTCTGTTGTAGAGTTTATTAATGGCAGAGGACCACCAAATTAGATTCCTTTTTTGGAGGAGACCGTCTTGGTTCTGTTGGGTATGGCTAGTTCCGTACATTTATGTACGTGTTCGTACAGTGCATTGGTGTATGATTCAGCAGTCATGCATCTATTTTCCAATGACATTGGGTGCCGTGAAGTTTATTTCTTTTTTTATTATATTTTACATTTGTTAACTGTGGGTGTCTGACTGAGCCAAAAAGGCCTTTTTTCAGCAGAGGCCTGGGAAGAAACATTCCACATAGAAAAATTACAGATACATTTAGATATTTAGACATGATCAGTACACACACAAATTACAATAGACATGTTTTTACAGTGGTATGCAGCACATCAACAGTTACAGTGGAGAGAACAAACAAGAAAATCTTAATTTAAAAATAAAGGTAATTAATAGATTTGTGGTGTACAACTGAAATTTAGAATATAGGTAGAATACATACATAGTACACAGTTACAGTACATACATTGTAGATTAGCCAGTGTTTGTGAGTAAGAGTGAAAACTATTATCAAGTACTCTAGGTTTAGTATGTGTACCTTATCTGTTTTCACTAGCTTGGGGAGCAATCATGGCACTGCCAACTTTGCTTAAGATCTTGCCTAATGAGGTTTTTAAAGGAGGCTTTGGATGATGTATTTTGTATGCTAGTGGGGAGAGAGTTCCATTTTTTAGCCACTGAACTACTATACAGTGTGTCTCCAAAGCTATTGTAGCTGTTGGTGACTTCTGGTAGTAGTTTGCTTGATGATCTAAGAGCCTTTTGGCTGAGTGATGTTGTACTAGGTTTTTGAGGGCAGGACACTTATTGGGGAGGTAATAGATAGAATGACAGAGGCAGAGCTGATTGTAGGTTAGGAGGATGGGCAGTTCAGGCCAGTGGAGCTGTCTCGAAGCAGTACAGTGATGAGTTCTATATGAGCAATTTGCAGCAAAGCGGGCAATTCTGTTATAGCAGGCTTCCATTTTGGTTAGTTCAGTTGTTTTGAGATTAGTTAGAATGGGAGATGCATAGAGTAGGGTGGATAGAAGTTGGGAGCGAGCAATGGCTGATCTTGTGTTGTTGGTAAGAAATGGTTTGATATGGTATCCCAGTTTGGCATGTACTTTTTTAATAGTTAAGTTGAGATGACTATCAAATTTTAGGTGGGAGTCTATGGTTATTCCCAATAGCTTAGCCTGTGCCACTGGAGCGATTGAAGTAGCATTTGTGGAGTAGATAGTGAATTGACTGTTATCAATGTTTTTGTTAGAACTGGTTATAATCATAAGCTGAGTTTTCTTTGGATTGAGGATAAGTTGGGCTTTGGTAAGGTAGTTTTCAACATCAGAGAATGCTAGATGAGTTCTTTGCAGGAGGGTGGGAATGTTTTGTGCAGCACAGATTAAGGTAGTATCATCTGCATACTGAATGACAGATGCATGCTGTGTGGAGGTATGGAGGTCATTTGTGAAGATTGTGAATAGTAGTGGTCCTAAGCTAGAACCCTATGGGACTCCTATAGTTATGGGCAGCTGAGGAGAGAGAGAATTTTCCCATTTCACAGCTCGGTACCTGTCAGTTAAGTAGCTTTGGAACCAGGTAAGTGTGGAATTTGATAGGTGATATTGGTTTAGTTTGTTTAGCAGGATTTGGTGTGAGACTGTGTCAAATGCTTTGGATATATCCAAAAAAAGAGTTGATATCTGCAGGCCTTCATTTTTGAGATGGTTTACTGTGTCTGTGAAGCAGAAGAGGACTGTAGTGGTACTATGGGCAGGTCTGAGACCATGCTGAGTAGGTGACAGGATGTTGCTGTCTAGGAGATATTTTAGCACCTGGGTATGAATATATTTTTCTAGGATTTTGGCCGGAGGGAGAGTAAAGCAATGGGTCTGTAGTTATTAAGTTCAGTGGAGGTCCCGCCTTTATGTGTGGGTGTAACATAGGATATATTCCAGAGTTTGGGCACATAGTTTTCAACAATTGATCTGTTTATGAAAGTGGAGATTGGTATAGCAATAGCATCTGCTGTGAGTTTCAAGAAATAGCTGGGGAGTAAGTCGGCTGCTGTTGATGAGGTTTTTAGTTTGGAGAGCATGCTTTTGATTGAAGTGGTGGAAACTGTTTTGAGGGTAAAGCTTGTATTAGTGTTATTTGTGTTGCAGGTAATGCTGGGTGCCTTGCATTCCTCCAGAGCAAGGAGCCCAAAATCAGCTTTGGAGAAGTTAGCCACCCCTGTTTTTAGGAGCCCAAAAATCAGCTTTGGAGAAGTTTTTCATGGTGGTTAGCTTTGCGGGGGGTATGGGTGAGATATGGATTTCCTTGGTGATTAGTTGGGAGGAATAGACTATTGGTGTAGAGCAACAGTTGCCCATGTTAGTAAAAACCAGGTCAAGGGTGTTGCTTCTTCTTGTGGGGGTGAGAATGACCTGGTCCAGGACATTGGAATTGATGAATTCCAGGAAGCGATGGGCCAGTGTATTGGTGCATGAGTAGATTTCCCAGTTGATAGAGGGAAAGTTGAAGTCACCTAGTAACAGAATGTTAGGTTGGACCCTAATAGTTTCCAGGGTGCTTAGGAACATGGAGTGAGAATCCTGGGACATGATTGAAGACCTATAGCAGGCTACAACTTGAATTACCATCTTATCCAATGTTAGTTGTATCTGAAGTAACTCGGATGAGTTATGCTGGGCTACTAGACTGGAGGTGTGCATATCCTTTATGAATATGGAGACACCACCGCCTTTGGAGCTTTGATACATGTTCTGGGACCTAAAGGTGTGGAATGAGTTATAGCCTGGTAGCGCAGGGGTGCTTTCTGCTGCTTTAAACCAGGTCTCCATTACAGCAGAAATGTCGATGTTCTCCATTTTGAGGAGTGCTTCGAGCAAGTGCATCTTGAGATTTAGACTTCAAGCATTGAGCAGCATGACCCTCAGATTGCATTTATTTATAGCTGTTATGGTGGTAATTTGTCTTTGGAACGTTGCCTAAAAAAGGCACTATAGAGATGGCAAGAGCCTTAGCCAGTATCCGGAAACCCAGGGGTGACAGATGCAGGCCATTTCTGGCAAAGCATCAAGGTCTTTCAATCCTTTCATCCCAAGCAGGCAGATACTGGATCCCCTTAGAATGACACCAGAAACTTAGCCAATTGTTGAAGTCAATCATTTTCTGCTTGCACTGCAGTATCATTCTGGGTGATGGTAGGATGCTGCTCAGGGCTAGGGTCATACCTGCCTGGGCCATATAATCCAAGAGCTCCTCCATGTCTCTTTTCATGTAGTCCAGGGAGGTGCATCTCAGGTCATTCACACCCACATGGACAGTAAAAGAGTCATACTTGTACTTGTTGTGGAGTGATCTGAGTGCATATGTTATGTGTCGGATTCTGGCTCCTGATTGACAGCTGACTGTTACCTTCTCCTTATTCAACCTAGTGAGTGGGACATCAGTGTGCCTCACAATTGAGTCACCTATGATTAGTGTATTGGGCAAGCTCTTTTGCCTTAGCAACTTAGGTTGAGGGGCACATTGTGTAGGTGAGCTATGTGTCTTGTGGTTTTTGCTGTGTTGTGATGGTTGAGTGCATTTCTGCCTTGGAGGTCTCTGATGTTTAGGTAGATTTCTATTGAGAGCCTCCGTGAAGGTGAGCTGTGATGGTGGGTGTTCTGGAGGGCTATTTGTTGCAAGTGGTGTGGTGCAGGTGTTGACCCTCTCCTCTTGCCCAGCTATTCCGGTCTTGGCTTGAGAGTGCATGGCTCCCAATTTGGATAAATAAGTGCATCTCTCACAAGTCTGAGTGTTGGGAGGTAAGAGGAGAGGGTTGCCTGTGTACATGAGGCAGTTGCTACACTGCCTTAGAATGCCCAAGTTCACCAGGTTAATAGGAGAAAGCAGAGGGAACTGACCTTTAGACATGCCAGGAGGGATGGTCATTATTAAGTACTGGAGCTGTTTCCTTATATAGTCCTTTTACAGGAAAAATGTCACTCAAGGTGTCTGAGTCTGTACAGAGCAGTGCCAAACACTTGAGGGGAAACTAATACGTAGACCCTGAAAATTTAAGGATGAAGTATTTGGGCAGATATTCTAAAGTAAGAAAGAAATCAAGCAGTACTTACCGAAAAATAAATAATTAGCTTGCCAAAAATTATGAAAAGAGGGGAGTCGCATGAATGGCTACTGCCTGGCTACTACTAATGCTGGTCTCAGCACAGCTTCACCCTGCTGGCATACAATACTCCTTTGCTTCTTCTCTCACCAGAAGCAAAATGTTAGCACCAATCCCAGGAAGAGAAGCAGGCCACTGCCTGTTTGGTGATCCACAGTTTTGTCCCAGATGATGCAAGGGTCTGCAGGCTTGTAGCCTTTTTCTGGTAGATGCCTCAAATAGCAACCAGACCAGTCAGGTATGTTAAGCACAGACACTCACTCTCCACCCAGAAAGAGTCAGGAATGAATGCACTCTGCTCCTACTCTCACCAGGATCAGAATATAAGCACAAATTCCAAGCTTTTACCTATAAAACAGTTATTAAGCTTTCTGGTGATCAGCAGTCTCCAGGAAATAATGTAACTGCAGTCCTTCTCTCAGCAGGAGAAAACAGAAGCACTAATCCCAAGATGACTACTGAGAGGTAGAATGTGGGTTCTCCAATAACTGGTGGTCTTGCAATGGATGCTTAACGGTAAGATGAAAAAAAAATGGTTTATCCTAAACACTGCAGTGTGCACTAGAGGAGTTAGATGTGAAAGTAGGTAACTTAAGATTTACCTGTCTAAAAAGATAGGTTTTAGTCGAGAGTTACTATTTTTAAAATAGCAAGATAGATTGAAAGGGGGTGGTCACTTTTGTATTCTGGTACTATGGAATACAGTAGGATGGCCAATAAATTTAAATAGTTGAAGGGGAGTGATTTCACAAAATGATCATTTTGTGCTTACTCACACCAGCCAGTAAAAGCAGAGAGGAAATGAAATATATGGTCAAATTAACATAAGGGGCAGGCAACTGGAAAGACAGTGGTGTTTAAGAACACAACAGTCTTTGCCTTTCAGGCATAAGCCATCCAAGGTGCTATGGATCTGTCCATTTGCTGAATAGCAGTAGGCCATGTGTGGAACAACTCTGTTAGGAGCCACTCAAAAGTTATGCTTACAAGAAGCCTGGACCATCTCATTGGGAACTGCTTATTCTGAAGGAATAAAGGCTTTGCTTCATGATTTTCACAGATGATCATTCTCCTCACCCTACTGGGGAGTAGAAGCATACCCAACTTGAAAAGAAAAATCCATCTGGAAAAATTAGAAGAAAAAAACATCATTTCAGCTACTTGCATGGAAATTATTCTTTCTGTTGTTAACCACAGCAGCTGACCATATGTGGGAATGAGATTGTATGCTAACTGGAAAAGCAATGCAAAAATTATAGCTTTCTCCAACCATGGCTCAGTTCAACACAAGCGACACTGTGGCCACTACAGCAGACCACTTCTCATTCTTATGTTCCTCTCACCCCCACTCAAGTCCCTTCTCTCCTCTATGAGCAGTGATCTCTCTTGTTTCTACATGAAGAGGCTTTTTTCTGGGATTGTGTCATGGCCTTAAATTCAGAGTGCTGATTTAAATCCCATCCATTTCACATTAATCAGAAAAATGGTTGAGCATGTTTTAAAATCACGGTTAGCCAAGATTAAAAGAATATCATCTGCAAACAACAGAAATGCTATGTCTAGGTCTCCTAATCTTTACCACATCTTGATATATTGTTTTTGAAAACTGCTAACAAGAGTGATAACTGGGCACATCCTTGGTGAAAATGGACACCAGCCTTGAATGAGTGTGAGTTTATATTAACAAGGCATGCATAAGTCTTAATGCATTCTTAAAAGTAGCAGATATCACAAATCACACATTAGTCCTGCACCACCTCCCCCTCACACCACCTTACTAAGGCATTCTAACCTTAACCCTAACACTGCACCTGCTTATAACCCAACACCTTATCTTAGAAAACCCCTTTCTTTAACACTACCACCAGACAAGAGAAGCTTAAACACAAACAGATACACATGCTAGAGCAAGCACATGAGTGCATGTACCAGCACACATGAACAATTATAAAGCTATCCCGTTATCTAGCCTTTCCTCTAACCTTAACCCACAAACACTCACACAAACACAACAAAATCTATCTTTTTACTTAACACTTACTTTCTAACACTAACCCACAAACACCAGCACAAACACTCCTAAATATATCCACTCACCTTACTCAAACTCCAACCCTAACCTACAAACATTCACATACGCACTACTCCGATAATAACACACTTACCTATATCAACAAAATTAAACTGCCTACAAAATGTAATGTCAGTAAAATAAGTTTTTGATACCATTATACTGCTATTTATGACATTGACAATCTGACTGTTGATAAAGTGAACTGCAATTATCTGTATAGATGGATAAATGATATATAGATGGACAGATATAGCAATAGGTAGATAGAGAGAGAGACAGAAATATGTGCAATGTTTTCTTTTTTTTATTTCATTAAAATAACATCCACAAATATGTAACATCACTTTTCTTATTCAGTCACCCTTTCCTCCATAACCAGAATTTTATTTTTGTCAAAATACTTGCTATATCACACTTCGGTGGTGGTGCTGCGGTAGCGTTGTCGCCTCACAGTAAGATGCTATCCGGTTCGGTTCTCAGCTAGAGTGTCTTCTGTGTGGAGACATGCGTGAATGGGCGTACCTTTGTTGAAGGTTGTGTGTCAGGGATGGTAACTCGGCACGTAAAAATCAACTACCAATCATTAGCGGACCAGAGTTCCACTGTGGCGACCCCTAACTTGCTATATCACACTTCTCATTATACAGTAATGTCCAACAAATTCCCTGGGATTCATTAACAGTCATGTAGACTTTGCATTAAGACTACACAATTTAAGCATGTTAACACAATGAGCAGCAGTGCTAGTTGAATATGCATGTACTCATCAAAACTACATGTATGCAAGCACTTTTTTGTGACCAGCAATACTGTTTGTGGCCATAGGAAGGTGCTTGCAAGCCCAAGAACAGAATGTAAACAAAACAAGTGCCTCTAGGCAAATGTAACATATGAGCTGCAGCCCAGAAATATTAAGGGCAAGTACAGTGAAATATGTGAAATGGGGGAATTGTACACAAATAATATTGGTTGCATTGCATAAGTGATTAAGAAGGGAGTGGAAATGGGTAAAGTATACTCATACACTGCAGGCAAATGCGCTGAAGTTTCAAAAAACATTTCTAACAAAAATTGTGAGATATTGATGTAAAGATAATTAATGTCAATGATAAAACATGACATGCACATAACTAAAAATGGACCATGCTCACAAAGGATGTGAGAGAGATATAAATCGGCAGTGTAACAAAGGGGAGTTAATGTGATATACATATTAATAAAATGTGTTTAGGTAACAGCAAGGACAGAACATACTTTATGGGATGACTGCATAAACTGCAGTTATTGCATATGAGATGTATATACAGGGAATATTTATGCAATTTGACACCACTGCTGTAGTCTCCACTTCAACACGTATACACAAGAATAAATGTACCTTACAGCTATTGCTCCATGCACATCAAAAATGGACATGTTTTTGGAAATAAATGTCAGAGGCACCCATAAGAAAAAGGTTTATTACCTATAAAATTCTAATAGACAAGCAAGTGTTGTATAATCCTGTAAATGCTTAATGGTAATATAATAACAGTCACTATACATAATTGATATGTGGCAATGCAGACTGGATGGCATTTCACGATTACAGGTTTTCCACTGGTAATTTGCTCATGTCAGACATCGTTATATTGGGAATGCTCACATGGAATTACAGAAAACAGTAATATAACAGCAATTCAACAGCACCAACACACAAGAAAGTGTTGTAACAGAGGAACAGTAACTCTTTCTGATGGTCTGGCAGTATGTCATATACAGTAAGAAATGTTTTATGCAAGCTCTCATCTATCATTAAGCTGTAGAATAAGACAAAAATAATTATAGTAATAAATAAATGTTTGGATGAAGACATGCAATACAGAGCATACTTATTTTGGAAATGTATTTATTAAATATTTGTTTACCAGGAAAGTCTGACTGGGACAGGCTCAGGGAGAAATGCTCCAGACATATGTCTTTGGAACGTGGGAGGCAACCGCAGCACCCAGAGGAAACCCACACGAATACAGGGAAGGCATGCAGACTCTGCACAGAAGGAACTCCAACCAAATATCTTACCAGAGAACTTCTTGCTGTGAGGCAACAATGCTAACTGCTGCACCACTGTGCCACCCACAGTTAGTGCCTCTGATCAATGAGTAATATAATAAACATTTGCATTGTGTCATTTGTGAACACATGCCAGGAAAGATATCAGAGAAATGCATATCAGTCATGGACTTCGCAGAAATCCGTAATATCGGTTGTGTCATTAAGAACACCCTTGAAGGACTTTCTTCTTATAAAGGGTATGGATGAACTACCTTGTAGGACAATAGCCTGAAAAAAGTGTTCGTCTGACTGCGCCATAACTATTGTCCATATGTAAGACACTGCTGTCTGACACAGTTGCCTGACAGATAGATGTTATCAGATTTAAATCCCTGCCTATGATACTAAGCTCTCTACAGACCTCTGTATTGACTGCAAGTGCCACAGGGGATAGCAATGGAGGCTGTCACAAATAATTGAATTCAACGTGTGCAGTAAGAAAGGATCTACAAATATAATGCCAACAACTGAATTTAGTCAGAATATTAAAAGGAGCTACACATGTTACTGTCCACACATCAATGAGCAGTACAATATCAATGCTTTTTTTGATAAGGAAGCTGTTTTCATTGCGTGGTACACGGACTGTCCCAGAAGTGAACCACATTTTATCTGTGTAAGTATGCTATACAAGGCATTAAAAGTATTTGCCACAGGAGTACTTACAGCAGAACATGCATCAGATAACCTTTTCACTGCTATGCAATCACAACCTGTGGTTATGTATTATTGTCCAACATAAAAATGGATACAAATAACTAGATACAATGGTGTTTGTGTAACATCAGTACATTCATGCAATGAAGCCTTTTTGGGAATTGAACAGCAAGCTATACAACTTTACCAACTAATACCATGTGGATGAAACTGAAGTGCCATAGTGGGAGTCTTAAGACAAGTGTGACACTCCAAATCTGCTAACTTTAACATCATATGTATGTGTCATAAACAATTGCTTTGAGATAAAAGGGATGGGGTAGCCTATCCCACTGTAAATGTACACATTAAAACTGTGGTGGATGCCTTTCACACATTACAGTATAAGGCCACAGAATGCTAGCAGTCACTGAATGTGGATGGTAAACACCTAAGCATTTGACTACAGAAAATATATAACATTGCAGAGAATGAATGCACGATGGTAGAAGTGTCACTACAATTGAGACATATGTCAGTATTTTAAGGCAATACATCATGTTATTGCTGTAAGGGATACGTGTGCCTGTAATTGCTGAACTAAGGCAACAACATACAGAATTTTGTCTCATTCCCTTGTGCCAAAGGACAATGCTTGCAAAATGCGTTATGTAAGGAAAATAAAATTACATGACATCATTACTCTGAATAAAAACACTACCATGTGTGAAAATATCACAGCTTTTTGTAAGAGGAATCAACATCTATACATGTACATAGCAAAAGTGTTTAACAACAGTATTAGCCACGTGTACAGTCAGAATAAGACTGACACAATGTAGTCTGAGCAGTAATGGCTGGATTTGAACTAACAACCCAAGATCATAAGTTACAGATTAGTGCCTGAATCACAAGCACTACACAACATCTTCTGGTAAAACTGTGACTGTGCACAATTGAATGGATGACATCACTACTGTTCATTAGCTGGATGTTTATGCTAAAAAGTGATTGAAGGACACAACAACACTATACAGATAGACATCATAAATGTATTTGAAGAGTAGTTGACACAGTATGAGAGTGAAGGAAACACTCACAGATGGCCTCAAACATCCTTCCTATGTAGTTACACAATGTACAAAGCATTGTATCAAAGTCACACACCACAGGAGAAGTTGCACTACAACTGTGAGATACTGCAATTATGGTAAACTTATGTAATAAATGTGGTGCCAAAAAGTTATTACCCCTGGGGATGCTATGATTTACCAGTTTAACACAGTGTCACTGTAAATACATCTCATATGTGGACGGTTGCATAAAGGTGCTGTGAGATAGCTAGCTGTATAAGACAGTAATTACAGTCGCACTATTTAGCAAGGATAGACTTGAACCACATACTTATCTAATTACACAATGTATCCAGCACATTATCAAAAGCCAGCACCACAGTAAAACCCTGTGTACAAGTGAGGCATGCAACATCTATGAATGTATGACATCAGCAGTGTATTGTGAAGGAGATGTGTGTGGTAAAATGAATTTTACAGCCATCTAGTGCTGTAAATATTGCCACTGTAAATGCGTGAAACCAATTCAGAATTACCTCTGAAAAAATACTGAAAACCTTTGCAGCCAAGGAGTCACCAATAAGTGTCTGGTCACCTCAGGAATGGTGTATGTAGTAAACAAAAACCAGCAATCGCTTCCACGAATGAAATAAATTTATTGTGCAACAGACTAAATAAAATCCATAAAAACAGAATGGTTGTTGTGCAACAGAAAAAATAAAAAAATAAAAAAATATAAATAAAATCCTTAAAAACAGAATGGTTAAGCGCTTTCACCCATCTGTGTGGGATTCTTCAGAACACTATGTTTGTAACAAAGACGCCTTAAATGACTTATCTGGTGCCAAAAACAGTTCAAACATTTAAAGCCATAAACGCACTAAAATGTTACCATCATACAGTGGTGCTGAAATACTGTGTCCCCTGCCCCCCCCATCAAATGACAACTTAATCACTCACTGTAACATAATGCATAATATTCGAAATTAGGCTAGGCATGTTTTAACATATTAATAAAATGATTAAATCATCCTGCCTTGTTAGTGCCTAAGCGATATGTTAAAATTACAATGGCTGTACTATCTAAACCCAACATGTAAAAATAACCTAGCGATCAACTAAATTCCATATTATTAAACCTATGTTAAATAAATATTACTGTGAATCTATTGATATATTGACCCCAACCCTTAGATCAAAAAACAAATGAATAAATCATTCGTGAACGGACCGATCTGTTCACTTATGCTCGTGGAGAGGTGAAGCCTATGTCACTGTCCTCTACATAACACATAAGACAATCATATATACAATTAAAAGTTGATACGACAACTCATGAAAACTTGATGACAGTGACATCCCAAATAGATAAATTTTAAAGTAAAAATACTGATTGTGAAGATACTGATAAAGTACTGAACAAAGTGCAGGTATATGTCCATAGTACTTTATGTAGTTACAGACTGCTTTGGTTTTAATAGGGCAAAGTGAAACTGGTTAGAATGTATCTATTGTTAGCAGCGAATATACGTAATGTTTTTTTTTTAAATATATCTGTTTAAAAACTAAGACATTAATAATTGAATAATCAATTAAACAAAAAACAACAAAACTAATGAATTTAATACAAAAAATTAAAATAATAATAAGATATATTTATATAATAATTTGTAAAATAATAATCAATTAATTAATTAATAATTAAATGTGTGCACACCAATGATGTGAATATAATGAATGTTTCCTCCGTATTATTACCATTCATGTCCTATTTCTATATATATTTGATATTAAGTTAGTTCCATATAAAATGTTGTAATCAAGCCTTCTAGTTCATAGACAGAATGGGCTTACAAGAAATAAAATAATTTAACCCAGGAGGTGAGGTTGCGTCTAAATATAACTGCCACCAAGTTTCCTTATAATTTAATATTGTTTTGTAGTCTCCACCCCGTGGGTCATGATTAACAGTCTCAATAACAGCAAATTTGAATCCTTTTAAGTGTCCCTTCATTTCTATGTGCCTATATAAGGCATTGGTGTGTCTTTCCTTTTAATGTTGCACATGTGTTCATATATGCGTCTTTTCAGACATCTCTCTGCCTTCCCCACATAAAAACTTGTACATTCATTGCATAACATAATGTAGACTACCATTTTAGAATTGCAATTCCTTTGACAAATTTCACTATGGGCTTGTGTATATTTTGAATCACCACTTCTTTCCCATCATTAATAAATTTACATTGATTGCAAGATCCACATTTAGGTTCATAGGTTCATAGGTTCATAGGTTTATACTAGGCTAACTGCCCTAGGGCATTTATAAGCCTAGTCCAAAGTTATGTGGCTTACGCCGCCCCTTATGTTAGAAATACTGTGCCCATTAGTTTGTTGTGCCTCTGTCCAGTAGTGACACAGAGATGATTCCCGGGGTAAACCTACGATCTCCCATCCACCGGTCAAGATTTCTCTTGAACAGAGCCAGCGAGGTGCTCTGCCTCACATGGACTAGGATTTTATTCCACAGCATGGGGAGTCTCTGGGTGATAAATCTATCCCTCCAGCACGTCCTATTTATATCCGTGCTAAGGTTTAAGTCTCTTGCTCTAGTGGTTTTGGTGGATTTGGATTTTTTGAGGTGGAGCATGTCCATTAATTCCGGGTTGGTCATGGCCTTGTATGTCAGGCACAGGTCACCTCTGAGCAGACAGTATGCAACTGAATAGAGTTGGAGTTTCTTCAGTCTGGCAGCATATGACAGGTTTTGGAGTCCCTTTATCCTTTTGGTGAGGAACTTTTGGGGTCTCTCCAATTGCTGCAGGTGTCGGGTGAGATATATCCTGAATGGGGCATTGTACTCGATCATTGGTCTGATAAGTGAAGAGTACAGGGGAACAATGACCTCACTTGATCTGGATGTGAATCCCTTCATGATCAGGTGGGCAATGTAGAAGGTCTTTCGAACCACTTTAGCAACGTGAGCGTCAAACGAGAGGCCACTGTCAACCTGGGTCCCCAGGTCCCTGATAACCTCTTCTGTGCTTAGTGGGTTGCCACCTATATGGTAGCTTGGGGTTACCTTGTTTTTCCCGAAGGGTATGACTATACACTTTTTTGCATTTAACTTCAGGCTATGGCTCTGGCACCAGCTATCAGTTTCCGTGAGACCCCTCTGAAGGATGTCTGTGTCCAATTTACTATCCACTATGGCACCCAGTTTGCAGTCATCCGCAAACTTTGTCAGCCATAGTCCTCCTATGTTTGCCTGTACTTCTGAGAAGTAGATGCCGAACAATAGAGGGCCTAGGACTGAGCCCTGTGGGACTCCACTTGTAACTGGCTTGGAGTCTGACATGGCTCCAGCAACTCTAACCCTGTAGGTTCTGTCCTTTAGCCAGTTTGCAACCCATCTTGTGACATATGGGTTTACATTTAAGCTGGTAAGTTTCTCTATAATACCCGAGTGGGGTATTGTGTCAAGCTTTGCAAGGTCAAGGTAGGCTGTATGGACTGCCTTTCCCTCATCAATGGCCTTGGTGACTGTTTCGAAGAAGTCGACCAAGTTCAAAAGGCAAGATCTGCCCTTGACAAAGCCAAACTGGGTTGGGTCCAAGGTCTGCAAGTCCCCTATGTCCTTGTTTATGAGTTCCATTATGATCCTCTCCATAGCTTTGCAGACCAGGCTTGTTAAGCTTATGGGGCGGTAATTACCAGGGTCCGTAGGGGCACCGCCTTTGTGGAGTGGGACCACAGTTGCAGTACGCCACTCCTTGGGCACATATCCTGTGGTGAGGCTAAGATTAAACAGCTGCCTTATGTGCGGGTTTAGTTCGTTATTGAGTTCATGTAGCACACAGCCGGGGACCCCATCCGGTCCCATTGATGCTGTGTTTTTAGCTTTAGAGAGAGCAGCTTTCACCTGCGCATTTGAGATGTCTGGGAGGCTACTCTCAGTTGGGATAGTTATCTCTCCTTTTGGGGGGGAGAGGGGGGTGAAGTTTGCGCTGAACCTGTCTGCCAGTATGTTGGCAATGTCTGTGGGTTCAATGATTTTTGTATCATTTTGGACTAATTCTGAGCATATCTGGGAGTTTCCACCCAGGTTTCTGACATAGCTGAAGAAGGCCATATGATTGTCTTTTGAATCTATGGCAATTTTTCTCTCAAAGTTGGCCTTGGATGATTTTATGAGGGATCGTAGTTTCTTGCTAGTGCTGATCAAAGATGCCTTCCCTTTTTGGGATTTTGCTCTATCATGTAATAGCTTTCTCCTCTTATTGTAAAGTTTGTTTATGGCTGGGGTCCACCAGACTGGACGTTTGCCCTTGGTGGAAAGAATCTTGGTTTTATTTGGGATTGCCTGATCCATGCAGTCCTGAAGGTGTTCATAGAAGGCATTTGTAAGGGCTTCCAGCTTGGGTTGTGGTTTCCATTGGCTCGGGGCCTTGAAGGATACCACACCTGTTTTGAGTAGTGTGAAGTTTGCTTTAGAGAAGTTCTTCACTGTGGTCTTTTTGTTTGGGGTGGGGGCGGGATGTGGATTTCTAGTGAGATTAGTTTATGATCTGATCTCACCAATGAGGGATATACTTCCGGTGTGGAGCATTTTGTCCCCATGTTCGTGATGATGAGATCTAGTATATTTTCTCCTCTTGTGGGGACGGTGACTAGTTGTTCCATGGCATTTGAATTTATGAACTCCAGGAACCTTTGGGCTAGAAAGTTTGGGCTTGAGTAATGTTCCCAGTCTATATTCGGGTAGTTGAAGTCACCCAATATGATGGTGTTTGGTGATACATTTATACCCTCCAGTGTCTTCAGGAAGGCTGTGTGGGTTTCCTGAGTTTGAGAGGGTAGCCTGTAGCATGCTACAAATTGTAGAGCAGTTTTCCCTATGGTTAACTGCACCTGGATGGTTTCCAGTGCTTCGTGCGTAGCCACCAACCTGGAGGTGTGGGTATCCTTGATGAATATGGATACACCCCCTCCTTTTGTGGTGTGGTCCGGGTTTTGGGGCCGGAACGCATGATATGAGATGAAACCTGATAGTGCCGGGGTGCTCTCAGGAGACTTGAACCAGGTTTTAGTCACAGCACAGACATCGATGTTCTCCATACTGAGAAGGGCCTCAAGTGCGTGCATTTTGAGATTTAGACTTCTGGCATTGAGCAGCATTACCCTTAGTTTCTTCACGTTTTTGTTTTCTAGGGTGGTAGGTTTAGAATTTGAGCCTTGCCTAAAAAAGGCACTATGGGGGTGGCAAGAGCCTTAGCCAATATCCGGAATCCCAGGGGTAACAGGTGCAAGCCATCCCTTGCGAAGCAGTGTGGCTTGTCGAGCATGTCATCCCAGGCAGACAGGCACTGGATCCCCTTTGAATGACACCAGAAATTAAGCCAGTTGTTAAAGCTGATCATCTTGTCACTATATTGTGGTATCATTCTTGGTGAAGGAAGGATACTGCTAAGGGTCAGGGTCATACCTGCCTGGGCTACATAATCAGAGAGCTCCTCTATGTCTCTTTTCATGTAGTCCAGGGAGGTACGTCTCAGGTCGTTCACACCAGCATGGACAATGACTGTGTCATACTTGTACTTGCCGTGGAGTGACCTGAGTGCTTGTGTTATGTGGCGGATTCTAGCGCCCGATAGGCAGCTTACCGTGACCTTCTCCTTGTTCAGCCTGGTGAGTGGGACGTCAGTGTGTCTGACTATGGAGTCACCTATGACAAGTATGTTTGGTGTTGTATTTGGCCTTAAGGGCAGTGACTGCTTTGCACACTTATTTTGTTGTTTATGTGTTGTTTGTGTGGTGTATTGAGTTTGCAGTTGCTTGGGTGTCTGCTTTGGAGGCCTCTGCTGTTTGGGTAAACTTTTACTCAGTGCCTTCGAGTATGTCTTAGTGTGTTTATGTGTTTGATTTATGTGTTTGATTTGGTAGTGTGATCAACCCTTCCTTTGCTACTAAACTTATTGCCTTGCAATTGATGTTCCAAGTAACTTTTTATATTTTCCCCATCTTGTATACTATTCCTGGTTTTGCTCCCATAGTTTCCAAGAGAGCGGAATCACCTGTAACTAAATACCAATACTTGTAAACAATTTCAATCAAGTCATATGTCATGGGACTGTATAAAATAATTAAAGATCTCTGATGGGTCCCCCCCGCCCCTTTTACATTAGTACTTCCCGATGTTAATTCATGAATTGTATGTGCATCAGACCCCAACAGGGGCTTGTATTTCCTACCCCATTCATTTAATACATATTGAGTTACATTATGCATCATGCCCACAGGGTACCCCCTATCTTTAAACATATTAGTTATAAGTTGTATTTCGTCTAATAATGTGTTGAAATCTGATGTCATACGTAATGCTCTGATGCATTGACATTTATAAATATTGTATTTAAGCTTGGTAGGATGGAAATTGCCAAATTCTAGATAATCATTTGAAAATGTATTTTTTCTGTGTATTTTTTTTTTTTTTAACTTCATAAAAACTAATAACACCATTAAATCTATATTAGACAGTTGAAATAATTGTACTCAAACTAAAAACCATTTGTAATCTGATACTAGAACTCTTGTCTCACACTAAATTGTATCACTTGTAAATTTTTATATCTTAACCAAAAGCCTATTTTAACCTGGTTTCTAGAACTATACTTACTTGTTGTTCACTTGTAAACTTTGTAATCTATATATATGTATAACCTAGTGTAACTTGTTTACTGTAAACTTTGTAATTTTTAATGTATAACCTAGTGTAACTTGTTACTGGAGCTTTTCTCCCCAGGACTCCATTGAAAACAGGTTTATCTTGGCCCAATGGACTATCCTGGTAAACCAACTGCAAATAAATAAATAAATAAATTTTAGAGTGAAGTATACCTTATTGTTCATAGATGAATGTATCCAAATATGCAATTCCTACTGAGTTGCAGAAATGTGTGAATTTGAGAAATGCACTGCTATTGTTCAAAAACTGGATGAACTCATCCAGTTTTTCTATGGTGGAATTCCATAAGATATAGATATCATCCAGGAATCTGGAGTAGTGTGTGATACTGGTGAAGTGAGCACTAGGGAACAAGATGTTATCTTCCCAGTCTAGCATGACCAGGTTGGCAAAGATGGGAGCTCAAGCTGCTCCCATAGCTACCCCCTGGTCTGCCTGAAGTGCTCCCCTTCGAAATAAATGAAATTGTTGTCCAGTACCAAGCTCATACATTCCATGATGAGACATACTTCATCCCATTCAATATCTGAATGCTTTGTAATACTATTGCAAAACGCCTCGAGTCCTGCATGTTTCGGGATACATGAGAACAGGTCTATAACATCGATAGTAGCAAATATCCATTCTTTCCTCCATGACTGAATGGGAAATTTCCTTAAAAATTCCCATGAGTCCTTAACCATGTGTGATATCTTGTTGTATATGTGCTTAAGTCTCGCGTCAATGTATTTGCCAAAGGGGAATGTTTTTGAGTTACTACCCGATATAATTGGTCGAAAGGGTGGATCTGCTATATTCTTGTGTATCTTGGGTATACCCACTATGGTGGCGAGTCTATGATATCTAACTGTCAGAAATTTGTATGTTTCTTTGGTTATTCTCCCATCAATAAGGAATTTCTCCAAATAGGAATCAATTCTCTGATAAACTATGTTAATTTCATTAACTGAAATAGATTCATAATTACCTGAACTATACAAAATGTCATACATTCTTTTGTTATATTCCATGCTGTCATATATGACAATTCCACCACCTTTATCGGGTTTCATTACCCTGATACTGGTGTCTGGTCAAAGTTCAAGTAATGTTTCCTTTTCTTTCGAAGTTAAATTGCTGTTATGTTTCGTCTTCTTGTATTCCCTGTACAAGTTGTAAATCTCCCTAGTCACTATTTTCTCATATATTTCAACTTATGGGTGACTAGGGGAAACAAAGGTGCTCTTTTGACTAAAATCCAAATTCTTATTGTTAAATTCCTTTTCAATATTAACTTGGATATTGGGCCTATCCTTGTACATAATGACCAACTTCATTTTTCTAGTGAACTTTTTTAGTTCATATAAACTATCTACCAAATTGAACTGTGGGGTGGGTATATATTTCATCCCTTTAGCCAATAAATTAAAATGCGTATTATGTATATCCAAATTGGAATAATTGTATATATTAAAACCATTTAAAGTGTGTATTCTACCCTCCACTTTAATTTCTTCACTACCATTAAACTTGTTAACAGTGCATGTTCCTATCACCTCCTGGTGTTGCCCCAATCCTTTTGTTTGTACAAATTCCTTGTGTATGATCTCTGGTAATAGTTGTTTCTGTATGGCTGTCCCTGTTGTGTCTGATTCCTCCAAAAATGTGATTCATTATAATTCTGTTCCCTATCATTAGTTCTTTCCATATACAAATCATCCTTACGTGTAAAATTAGTTGCACTCCAGCTCACTTTGTCCTTATGCCAAATGTAAGCCATCCCTTTCTTGTATTGTTCCACATCTCTATATATCTTTTTATGTTTGGTTTCACAAATATTGTGCATCCACCGTTCAGCTACATTAAATTGTTTACTATAAAGTCTGCCCCATTCAGGGAATAATAAATCATTATTTATTTTTGCATTTAAATTCTCTGTTTCCTGTATTAATTTACTTAACCTATCATCATTGTGTTTCAATATTAATTGCATAAACTTTGTACCACACTCATCAAAAAATTGATTGAATTCACATATGACATTTTCTGTCAAAGTTAATCCCATTGGTACTTCAAAGAATCTTAAACCTTTGGGTACAATTTTCATATCTAAACATTTCCGTAAATAAGCATTGTCAGTTTTTAAACCATTAATATTCTTAAGCTTCTTCCTCATAGTATAAATCATATACTTTAAAGTTCCCCCTGTTCCCAAACCCGTGTTATTACCATCCATGGCCTGATGGGTTTTGTCAAAATTACAATCAATGTTCAAAAATTGATTAAATTGTGTCTCATTGTTGATGCCAACTCTCCCTGTTGTCACAGGGTGTTGATTGGAAGAAGTAAAAGTACCTTTGAAATGTTGTTCAGTCCTTCCGACAACATTGGAGTATGTCTTGATGGGAAACACTCTCTTAGGTTTGGTACCAACCCGTTTGGCTTCCTCGTCAATGTCATAGATAGAAAAGTCAAACGTAAAGTCCGATAAGTTGATTTTGCTGCTATTGAGTGGTTCAGTAGTATTGAGAGCCTGCTCTATGTCAATCGGACACCTACTACCCACAGTATCCTGTCCATTGGGAATAGGAAAACTGTCCTCAATGGTACTAGAAACCTTGGTTTGTCTAATGACTTCCCTCTTGTCCATACATGCCAGTATGTGTATAAGTTTGTTCGGCTCCTTGTCAGTAACCTCTCCACTGATCATGCCATCCCCTGTCCTGTAGAAGGGGGCTGTCTGATTTAGCCCCTGTATTCCTTGGACTCTCCTTCAATACACATGTTGTGTCCATGGAAACCTGTTTCATAAAATCAAACAGTTTATCAACTTCACCTTTGAGAGAAACCAAATCCTCACAAAGTTGTTGCAATTCGTCTTTTGCATCCACCATCTGTTTGGGTGAGTCGCCACCGGTGTCATCCATAGCTAAATCGACAACTGAATAACCTCTGAAAAAATACTGAAAACCTTTGCAGCCAAGGAGTCACCAATAAGTGTAGGGTCACCTCAGGAATGGTGTATGTAGTAAATGAAACCAGCAATCGCTTCCAAGAATGAAATAAATTTATTGTGCAACAGACAAAATAAAATGCATAAAAACAGAATGGTTGTTGTGCAGCAGAAAAAATAAAAAAATAAAAAATATAAATAAAATCCTTAAAAACAGAATGGTTAAGCGCTTTCACCCATCTGTGTGGGCTTCTTCAGAACACTATGTTAGTAACAAAGACGCCTTAAATAACTTATTTTGCACCAAAAACAGTTCAAACATTTAAAGCCATAAACACACTAAAATTTTACCATCATACAATGGTGCTGAAATACTGTGTCCCCTGCCCCCCCCCATCAAATGACAACTTAATCAATCACTATAACATAATACATAATATTCGAAACTAGGCTAGGCATGTTTTAACATATTAATAAAATTATTAAATCATCCTGCCTTGTTAGTGCCTAAACGATATGTTAAAATTACAATCGCTGTACTATCTAAACCCAACATGTAAAAATAACCTAGCGATCAACTAAATTCCATATTATTAAACCTATCTTAAATAAATATTACTGTGAATCTATTGATATATTGACCCCCAACCCTTAGAATAAAAAAAAAAATGAATAAATAATTCATGAACGGACCGATCCGTTCACTTATGCTCGTGGAGAGGTGAAGCCTATGTCACTGTCCTATACATAACACATAAGACAATCATATATACAATTAAAAGTTGATACGATAACTCTATGAAAACTTGATGATAGATACATTCTAACCAGTTTCACTTTGTGCTATTAAAACCAAAGCAGTTTGTAACTACATAAAGTACTATGGACATATACCTGCACTTTGTTCAGTACTTTATCGGTATCTTCACATTCAGTATTTGTACTTTAAAATTTATCCATTTGGGATGTCACTATCATCAAGTTTTCATAGAGTTGTTGTATCAACTTTTAATAGGGGCTTGTATTTCCTACCCCATGGATATTTGTTACTATCGATGTTATAGATCTGTTCTCATGTATCCCGAAATATGCAGGGCTTGAGGCGTTTTGCAATAGTATTACAAAGCATTCGGATATTGACTGGGATGAAGTCTGTCTCATCATGGAATGTATGAGCTTGGTACTGGACAACAATTTCATTTATTTTGAAGGGGAGCACTTCAGGCAGACCAGGGGGTAGTTATGGGAGCAGCTTGTGCTCCCATCTTTGCCAACCTGGTCATGCTAGACAGGGAAGATAACATCTTGTTCCCTAGTGCTCACTTCACCAGTATCACGCACTACTCCAGGTTCCTGGATGATATCTATATCTTATAGAATTCCACCATAGAAAAACTGGACGAGTTCATCCAGTTTTTGAACAATAGCAGTGAATTTCTCAAATTCACACATTCCTGCAACTCAGTAGGAATTGCATATTTGGATACATTCATCTATGAACAAGAAGGTATACTTCATTCTAAAATACACAGAAAAAATACATTTTCAAATGATTATCTAGAATTTGGCAGTTTCCATCCTACCAATAGAATATTTATAAAGGTCAATGCATCAGAGCATTACATATGACATCAGATTTCAACACATTATTAGACAAAATACAACTTATAACTAATATGTTTAAAGATAGGGGGTACCCTGTAGGCATGATGCATAATGTAACTCAGTATGTATTAAATGAATGGGATAGGAAATACAAGCCCCTATTGGGGTGTGATGCACATGCAATTCATGAATTAACATCAGGAAGTACTAATGTAAAAGGGGGAACCCATCAGAGATCTTTAATTATTTTATACAGTCCCATGACATATGACTTGATTGAAATTGTTTACTAGTATTGGTATTTAGTTAAAGGTGATTCAGCTCTCTCGGAAACTATGGGAGCAACACCAGGAATAGTATACAAGATGGGGAAAAATGTAAAAAGTTACTTGGAACAACAATTGCAAGGCAATAAGGTTAGTAGCAAAGGAAGGGTTGATCACACTACCAAATGTGGATCTTGTAATCAATGTAAATTTATTAATGATAGGAAAGAAGTGGTGATTCAAAATATACACAAGCCCATAGTGAAATTTGCCAAAGGGAATTGCAATTCTAAAATGGTAGTCTACATTGCGTTATGCAATGAATGTACACATTTTTATGTGGGGAAGACAGAGGGATGTCTGAAAAGATACATATATGAACACATGTACAACATTAAAAGGAAAGACCCCACCAATGCCTTATATAGGCACATAGAAATGAAGGGACACTTAAAAGGATTCAAATTTGCTATTATTGAGACTGTCATTCATGACCCACTGGGTGGAGACTACAAAACAATATTAAATTATAAGGAAACTTGGTGGCAGTTATATTTAGACTCCAAGTGGGCCAGCAGAGTAATCCAGGCTGCAGAGAGCTGAATAAGCGACTTTTCTTGATACTAAGTATATTTTTTGTTGCTTTCCACATCTGAATACCTAGCAACTGTATTTCGCCTGCCTTTCTGTTACATTGAAGCTGTTTTTACTGCATTTAACTTAATATTGCACTTGGAATCCTTGTTTGTTACTATTTGACTGTATTTGTAGCAAATTCTTCTGTGTAAGCTGTAGTAGCTGATTCATAGCATTTATAAGTGTTTGCTGTACCTGTTTCTGCCTGTTTTGTGAAAAAAAAGAAAAAAAGAAAAAATATCTCTTGTTTTTCCTGCTTTACTAGTTTAGTCCAGTTTCAGAGTTGCTGATTCCTGGGCTTTGGTTGTAGTTCCTGTGTACTGTTTCCTTGCCTTATTTGGGGGGAGGGGAGCTACCCTGCTTTCCCGTGGGGGTGGGGAGCATTTAGCTGCCCTTTTTCCCGTTTTGTGAGGGTTCAGCCCATAACTAGTAGTTTATTGGTCGTTTTGGGCCAGTTTCTAGCTTTTCCAGCCCCTGGTATAAAACTTTCAGCTTGTACCTACTCAGCACAGACTCCACGTGGGCCAGCAGAGTAATCCAGGCTGCAGAGAGCTGAATAAGCGACTTTTCTTGATACTAAGTATATTTTTTGTTGCTTTCCACATCTGAATACCTAGCAACTGTATTTCGCCTGCCTTTCTGTTACATTGAAGCTGTTTTTACTGCATTTAACTTAATATTGCACTTGGAATCCTTGTTTGTTACTATTTGACTGTATTTGTAGCAAATTCTTCTGTGTAAGCTGTAGTAGCTGATTCATAGCATTTATAAGTGTTTGTTGTACCTGTTTCTGCCTGTTTTGTGAAAAAAAAGAAAAAAAAAAAAAATATCTCTTGTATTTCCTGCTTTACTAGTTTAGTCCAGTTTCAGAGTTGCTGATTCCTGGGCTTTGGTTGTAGTTCCTGTGTACTGTTTCCTTGCCTTATTTGGGGGAAGGGAAGCTACCTTGCTTACCAGTGGGAGTGGGAAGCATTGAGCTGCTTTTTGTCCAGTTTTGTGAGGTTTCAGCCAGTAACTAGTAGTTTATTGGTCGTTTTGGGCCAGTTTCTAGCTTTTTCCAGCCCCCTGGTATAAAACTTTCAGCTTGTACCTACTCAGCACAGACTCCACATGGGCCAGCAGAGTAATCCAGGCTGCAGAGAGCTGAATAAGCGACTTTTCTTGATACTAAGTATATTTTTGTTGCTTTCCACATCTGAATACCTAGCAACTGTATTTCGCCTGCCTTTCTGTTACATTGAAGCTGTTTTTACTGCATTTAACTTAATATTGCACTTGGAATCCTTGTTTGTTACTATTTGACTGTATTTGTAGCAAATTCTTCTGTGTAAGCTGTAGTAGCTGATTCATAGCATTTATAAGTGTTTGCTGTACCTGTTTCTGCCTGTTTTGTGAAAAAAAAAAAAAAAAGAAAACATATCTCTTGTTTTTCCTGCTTTACTAGTTTAGTCCAGTTTCAGAGTTGCTGATTCCTGGGCTTTGGTTGTAGTTCCTGTGTACTGTTTCCTTGCCTTATTTGGAGGAAGGGAAGCTACCTTGCTTACCAGTGGGAGTGGGAAGCATTGAGCTGCCTTTTGTCCAGTTTTGTGAGGTTTCAGCCAGTAACTAGTAGTTTATTGGTCGTTTTGGGCCAGTTTATAGCTTTTTCCAGCCCCCTGGTATAAAACTTTCAGCTTGTACCTACTCAGCACAGACTCCACGTGGGCCAGCAGAGTAATCCAGGCTGCAGAGAGCTGAATAAGCGACTTTTCTTGATACTAAGTATATTTTTGTTGCTTTCCACATCTGAATACCAAGCAACTGTGTTTCGCCTGACTTGCTGTTACATTGAAGGTGTTTTACTGCATTTAACTTAATATTGCACTTGGAATCCTTGTTTGTTACTATTTGACTGTATTTGTAGCAAATTCTTCTGTGTAAGCTGTAGTAGCTGATTCATAGCATTTATAAGTGTTTGCTGTACCTGTTTCTGCCTGTTTTGTGAAAAAAAAAAAAAAAGAAAAAATATCTCTTGTTTTTCCTGCTTTACTAGTTTAGTCCAGTTTCAGAGTTGCTGATTCCTGGGCTTTGGTTGTAGTTCCTGTGTACTGTTTCCTTGCCTTATTTGGGGAAGGAAGCTACCTTGCTTACCAGTGGGAGTGGGAAGCATTGAGCTGCCTTTTGTCCAGTTTTGTGAGGTTTCAGCCAGTAACTAGTAGTTTATTGGTCGTTTTGGGCCAGTTTCTAGCTTTTTCCAGCCCCCTGGTATAAAACTTTCAGCTTGTACCTACTCAGCACAGACTCCACGTGGGCCAGCAGAGTAATCCAGGCTGCAGAGAGCTGAATAAGCGACTTTTCTTGATACTAAGTATATTTTTTGTTGCTTTACACATCTGAATACCTAGCAACTGTATTTTGCCTGCCTTTCTGTTACATTGAAGCTGTTTTTACTGCATTTAACTTAATATTGCACTTGGAATCCTTGTTTGTTACTATTTGACTGTATTTGTAGCAAATTCTTCTGTGTAAGCTGTAGTAGCTGATTCATAGCATTTATAAGTGTTTGTTGTACCTGTTTCTGCCTGTTTTGTGAAAAAAAGAAAAAAAAGAAAAAAATATCTCTTGTATTTCCTGCTTTACTAGTTTAGTCCAGTTTCAGAGTTGCTGATTCCTGGGCTTTGGTTGTAGTTCCTGTGTACTGTTTCCTTGCCTTATTTGGGGGAAGGGAAGCTACCTTGCTTACCAGTGGGAGTGGGAAGCATTGAGCTGCCTTTGTCCAGTTTTGTGAGGTTTCAGCCAGTAACTAGTAGTTTATTGGTCGTTTTGGGCCAGTTTCTAGCTTTTTCCAGCCCCCTGGTATAAAACTTTCAGCTTGTACCTACTCAGCACAGACTCCATGTGGGCCAGCAGAGTAATCCAGGCTGCAGAGAGCTGAATAAGCGACTTTTCTTGATACTAAGTATATTTTTGTTGCTTTCCACATCTGAATACCTAGCGACTGTATTTCGCCTGCCTTTCTGTTACATTGAAGCTGTTTTACTGCATTTAACTTAATATTGCACTTGGAATCCTTGTTTGTTACTATTTGACTGTATTTGTAGCAAATTCTTCTGTGTAAGCTGTAGTAGCTGATTCATAGCATTTATAAGTGTTTGCTGTACCTGTTTCTGCCTGTTTTATGAAAAAAAAAGAAAAAAATATCTCTTGTTTTTCCTGCTTTACTAGTTTAGTCCAGTTTCAGAGTTGCTGATTCCTGGGCTTTGGTTGTAGTTCCTGTGTACTGTTTCCTTGCCTTATTTGGGGGAAGGGAAGCTACCTTGCTTACCAGTGGGAGTGGGAAGCATTGAGCTGCCTTTGTCCAGTTTTGTGAGGTTTCAGCCAGTAACTAGTAGTTTATTGGTCGTTTTGGGCCAGTTTCTAGCTTTTTCCAGCCCCTGGTATAAAACTTTCAGCTTGTACCTACTCAGCACAGACTCCACGTGGGCCAGCAGAGTAATCCAGGCTGCAGAGAGCTGAATAAGCGACTTTTCTTGATACTAAGTATATTTTTTGTTGCTTTCCACATCTGAATACCTAGCAACTGTATTTCGCCTGCCTTTCTGTTACATTGAAGCTGTTTTTACTGCATTTAACTTAATATTGCACTTGGAATCCTTGTTTGTTACTATTTGACTGTATTTGTAGCAAATTCTTCTGTGTAAGCTGTAGTAGCTGATTCATAGCATTTATAAGTGTTTGCTGTACCTGTTTCTGCCTGTTTTGTGAAAAAAAAAGAAAAAAAGAAAAAATATCTCTTGTTTTTCCTGCTTTACTAGTTTAGTCCAGTTTCAGAGTTGCTGATTCCTGGGCTTTGGTTGTAGTTCCTGTGTACTGTTTCCGTGCCTTATTTGGGGAAGGAAGCTACCTTGCTTACCAGTGGGAGTGGGAAGCATTGAGCTGCCTTTGTCCAGTTTTGTGAGGTTTCAGCCAGTAACTAGTAGTTTATTGGTCGTTTTGGGCCAGTTTCTAGCTTTTTCCAGCCCCTGGTATAAAACTTTCAGCTTGTACCTACTCAGCACAGACTCCACGTGGGCCAGCAGAGTAATCCAGGCTGCAGAGAGCTGAATAAGCGACTTTTCTTGATACTAAGTATATTTTTGTTGCTTTCCACATCTGAATACCTAGCAACTGTATTTCGCCTGCCTTTCTGTTACATTGAAGCTGTTTTTACTGCATTTAACTTAATATTGCACTTGGAATCCTTGTTTTTACTATTTGACTGTATTTGTAGCAAATTCTTCTGTGTAAGCTGTAGTAGCTGATTCATAGCATTTATAAGTGTTTGTTGTACCTGTTTCTGCCTGTTTTGTGAAAAAAAAAAAAAAGAAAAAATATCTCTTGTTTTTCTTGCTTTACTAGTTTAGTCCAGTTTCAGAGTTGCTGATTCCTGGGCTTTGGTTGTAGTTCCTGTGTACTGTTTCCTTGCCTTATTTGGGGTAAGGGAAGCTACCTTGCTTACCAGTGGGAGTGGGAAGCATTGAGCTGCCTTTTGTCCAGTTTTGTGAGGTTTCAGCCAGTAACTAGTAGTTTATTGGTCGTTTTGGGCCAGTTTCTAGCTTTTCCAGCCCCTGGTATAAAACTTTCAGCTTGTACCTACTCAGCACAGACTCCACGTGGGCCAGCAGAGTAATCCAGGCTGCAGAGAGCTGAATAAGCGACTTTTCTTGATACTAAGTATATTTTTGTTGCTTTCCACATCTGAATACCTAGCAACTGTATTTCGCCTGCCTTTCTGTTACATTGAAGCTGTTTTTACTGCATTTAACTTAATATTGCACTTGGAATCCTTGTTTGTTACTATTTGACTGTATTTGTAGCAAATTCTTCTGTGTAAGCTGTAGTAGCTGATTCATAGCATTTATAAGTGTTTGCTGTACCTGTTTCTGCCTGTTTTGTGAAAAAAAGAAAAAAAAAAAAAAATATCTCTTGTTTTTCCTGCTTTACTAGTTTAGTCCAGTTTCAGAGTTGCTGATTCCTGGGCTATGGTTGTAGTTCCTGTGTACTGTTTCTTTGCCTTATTTGGGGAAGGAAGCTACCTTGCTTACCAGTGGGAGTGGGAAGCATTGAGCTGCCTTTGTCCAGTTTTGTGAGGTTTCAGCCAGTAACTAGTAGTTTATTGGTCGTTTTGGGCCAGTTTCTAGCTTTTCCAGCCCCTGGTATAAAACTTTCAGCTTGTACCTACTCAGCACAGACTCCACGTGGGCCAGCAGAGTAATCCAGGCTGCAGAGAGCTGAATAAGCGACTTTTCTTGATACTAAGTATATTTTTGTTGCTTTCCACATCTGAATACCTAGCAACTGTATTTCGCCTGCCTTTCTGTTACATTGAAGCTGTTTTTCTGCATTTAACTTAATATTGCACTTGGAATCCTTGTTTGTTACTATTTGACTGTATTTGTAGCAAATTCTTCTGTGTAAGCTGTAGTAGCTGATTCATAGCATTTATAAGTGTTTGCTGTACCTGTTTCTGCCTGTTTTGTGAAAAAAAAGAAAAAAAAAGAAAAAATATCTCTTGTTTTTCCTGCTTTACTAGTTTAGTCCAGTTTCAGAGTTGCTGATTCCTGGGCTTTGGTTGTAGTTCCTGTGTACTGTTTCCTTGCCTTATTTGGGGGAAGGGAAGCTACCTTGCTTACCAGTGGGAGTGGGAAGCATTGAGCTGCCTTTTTTTCCAGTTTTGTGAGGTTTCAGCCAGTAACTAGTAGTTTATTGGTCGTTTTGGTCCAGTTTCTAGCTTTTCCAGCCCCTGGTATAAAACTTTCAGCTTGTACCTACTCAGCACAGACTCCACGTGGGCCAGCAGAGTAATCCAGGCTGCAGAGAGCTGAATAAGCGACTTTTCTTGATACTAAGTATATTTTTGTTGCTTTCCACATCTGAATACCTAGCAACTGTATTTCGCCTGCCTTTCTGTTACATTGAAGCTGTTTTTACTGCATTTAACTTAATATTGCACTTGGAATCCTTGTTTGTTACTATTTGACTGTATTTGTAGCAAATTCTTCTGTGTAAGCTGTAGTAGCTGATTCATAGCATTTATAAGTGTTTGCTGTACCTGTTTCTGCCTGTTTTGTGAAAAAAAGAAAAAAAAGAAAAAATATCTCTTGTTTTTCCTGCTTTACTAGTTTAGTCCAGTTTCAGAGTTGCTGATTCCTGGGCTTTGGTTGTAGTTCCTGTGTACTGTTTCCTTGCCTTATTTAGGGGAAGGGAAGCTACCTTGCTTACCAGTGGGAGTGGGAAGCATTGAGCTGCCTTTGTCCAGTTTTGTGAGGTTTCAGCCAGTAACTAGTAGTTTATTGGTCGTTTTGGGCCAGTTTCTAGCTTTTTCCAGCCCCTGGTATAAACGCTAAGCTGCTAGCACGATTTAGAGCGATTTAGCGGAGCTGCCACTGTTGCACACTAGGGCAGTGCCGGTTAAGCAGGTTTAAACTATTCGGCTACCTAAAGTCCACTCTTCAAATTTTCCCTTAAAACTACCTTCCTCGAACTATACTACTGATCAAATCAGCGTATCCTATAACTAAAAGATCATCTCTACTTGACTCCAAGTAGACTATTCTCTATCTATTAAACCTAGCACTTGCTCCTACAGTACTTATTACCTTGATACGGCACTCTTGTCATAGATAGTACCCCAAAAGGCAACCCCCATTTCTCGGTCACCCACGTCCCCGAATCTTTTTAAAGTTTTTGTCTACCCTTCTAGCATGTCGAGGGATCAGTTGCTAGTGTCCTCTCCTGCTCAGCTGGTGAACCTGGGAATATTGAGGCAATGTTTCAATTGCCTCATGTACACAGACAACCCTCCTCCTCCCACAAAACACAAATACATGCGAGAGATGCAACTATACGGCCAAACTGGAGGCTGAGCTCTCTCAACATAGGACTGGCAAGACCAGTCAGGAGGAGAAGGTTACCACACACACTATAGACCCAGTCTCACATAGTACCATTACAACCTCAAATCATACACATAAACACACAAAGACATACTCGGAGGCTCTGATCAAAAATCTACCAAAACAGCAGAGGCCACCAAAGCAGACACCCAAACAACCACCACCTCAGAACACAACACCCAACACATAGACCTCACAGTCAGAGTGTCAAACAGTCACAGCCCTTAAGGCCAAACACAATGCCAGACACACTAGTCATTGGTGACTCCATAGTCAGACACATTGATGTCCCGCTCACCAGACTGAGTAAGGAGAAGGTCACAGTAAGCTGCCTGTCGGGCGCTAGAATCCGCCACATAACGCAAGCACTCAGGTCTCTCAACAGCAGGTACAAATATGACTCAGTCATTGTCCACGCTGGTGTAAACGACCTGAGACGTACCTCCTTGGACTACATGAAACATTGAGGAGCTCTCTGATTATGTAGCCCAGGCAGGTATGACCCTGACCTTGAGCAGTATCCTACCTTCACCAAGAATGATGCCACAATACAGAGATAAGATGATCAGCTTTAACAATTGGCTTAAACACTGGTGTCATTCAAAGGGGATCCAGTATCTGTCTGCCTGGGATGACATGCTGGACAAGCCACGCTTCGCAAGGGACGGCTTGCACTTGTCACCCTGGGATTCCGGATATTGGCAAAGGCTCTTGCCACCCCATAGTGCCTTTTTAGGCAAGGCTCAAATTCTAAACCTACCACCCTAGAACACAAAAAGGAAAAAACTAAGGGTAATGCTGCTCAATGCCAGAAGTCTAAATCTCAAAATGCACGCACTCGAGGCCCTTCTCAGTATGGAGAACATCGATGTCTGTGCTGTGACAGAAACCTGGTTCAAGGCTCCTGAGAGCACCCCAGCTATCAGGTTTTACCTCATATCATGCGTTCCGCCCCAAAATCCGGACAATACCAAGAAAGGAGGGGTATCCATATTCATCAAGGACACCCACACCTCAAGACTGGTGGCAACGCACGATGCATCGGAGACCATCCAGGTGCAATTAACCATAGGCAAGACTGCTCTGCAAATTGTAGCATGTTACAGGCCACCCTCACAAACTCAGGAAACTCACATGGCCTTCCTGAAAACACTAGAGGGATAAATGTATCACCAAACACCATCATACTAGGTGACTTCAATTACCCTAATATAGACTGGGAACACTACTCAAGCCCAAACACCCTAGCCCAAAAGTTCCTGGAATTCATAAACTCAAATGCCATGGAACAACTAGTCACCATCCCCACAAGAGGAGATAACATACTTGATCTCATCATCACGAACATGGGAGCACAATGTTCAACACCGGAAGTATACCCCTCACTGGTGAGATCAGATCACAAACTAATCTCGCTGGAGGTCCTCATCCCACCCCCACCTGAAATAAAAAAGACCACAGTAAAGAACTTCTCAAAAGCCGACTTCACACTTCTAAAGACTAGTGTGGTCTCCTTTCAGGCCCCCGAGCCGGCGGAAAACAATACTCAAGCCACTGAATCACTTACAAACGCCTTCTACCAGCACCTGCAGGACTGCATGGATAAGGCAATCCCAAGCAAAACAAAGACTCTTTGTACCAAAGGCAAGCGTCCAGTCTGGTGGACCCCAGCCATAAACAAACTCTACAACAAAAGGAGGAAGCTACTACAAGATAGAGCAAAATCCTTAAAAGGTAAGACACCCTTGATCACTATAAGTAAAAAACTAAGAGCTCTCATAAAATCATCCAAAGCAAATTTCGAGAGAAAAATAGCTAAAGACTCAAAAGACAATCATAAGCCCTTCTTTAGCTATGTTAGAAACCTAGGAGGAAACTCCCAGATATGCTCAGAACTAGTTCAAAATGATGTGAAGATTACTGATCCTACAGACATTGCCAACATACTGGCTGACAGGTTCAGTGCAAACTTCTCCCCCCCATCCCCCCCAAAAGGAGAGATATCTATACCAAATGAGTGCAGCCCCCCAAACATCTCCAGCACCCAAGTGAGAACTGCTCTCTCCAAAGCAAAAAACACAGCATCCATGGGACCCGATGGTGTCCCCGGCTGTGTGCTCCACAAACTCAATGAGGAATTAAACCCACAGCTAGGACAGCTGTTTAATCAAAGTCTTACCTCTGGATACGTGCCAGGAGTGGCCCACTGCAACTCTGCTCCCACATCACAAAGGGGGTCCCTCCACTCACCCTGGAAAGTACCGCCCATTAGCTTGACAAGCCTTATCTGCAAAGCCATGGAGAGGATCATAATGGACCTCATAAATAAAGACATAGGGAATTTGCAGACTTTGGATCCAACCCAGTTTGGCTTTGTCAAAGTCAGATCATGCCTTTTAAACTTGGTTGACTTTTTCGAAACAGTCACCAAAGCCATTGATGAGGGAAAGGCAGTCCATACAGCCTACCTCGATCTGGCTAAGGCCTTCGATACAATACCCCACTCGGGTATCATTGAAAAACTCATCAGCTTAAATGTTAACCCATACATCACAAGATGGGTTGCAAACTGGCTGAGTGACAGAACCCACAGGGTCAGAGTTGCTGGCGCCATGTCAGACTCAAAGCCTGTCACAAGTGGTGTCCCACAGGGCTCAGTCCTGGGCCCACTCTTGTTTGGCATCGACTTTTCCGAAGTACAAGCAAACACAGGAGGGTTATGGCTGACAAAGTTTGCAGATGACTGCAAACTGGGTGCCATAGTAGAAAACACATCTGACACAGATATCCTTCAGAAGGGTCTCACAGAAACGGATAACTGGTGCCAGAGCCACGGCCTAAAGTTAAATGCCAAAAAATGCATAGTCATACCCTTCGGGAAAAACAAGGTTACCCTAGCTACCAAATAGGTGGCAATCCACTGAGCACAGAAGAAGTTATCAGGGACCTGGGGACCCAGGTTGATAGTAGTCTGTCATTCAACGCCCATGTAGCTAAAGTAGTTAGGAAGTCCTTCTACATTGCCCACCTTATCATGAAGGGATTCTCATCTAGATCAAGGGAGGTCATAGTCTCCCTTTACTCATCACTCATCAGACCAATGATTGAGTACAATGCCCCATTCGGAATGTATCTGACCCGACACTTGCAGCAGCTGGAGAGGCCACAAAAGTTCCTCACCAAAAGGATAAAGGGTCTCAAAAATCTGTCCTATGCTGCCTGACTGAAAGAACTCCAGCTCTATTCAGTCGCTTACCGCTTGCTCAGAGGTGACCTTTGCCTAACATACAAGGCCATGTCAAACCCAGATTTGATGAATATGCTTCACCTCAAAAAATCTAGATCCATCAGGGCCACAAGGGCGGAGACTTCAACCTCGACACGGCTATTAATAGGGCGTGCTGGAGGGATAGATTCATCACCCAAAGACTCCCTATGCTGTGGAACAAAATCCCGGTACATGTGAGGCAGAGCACCTCACTGGCCTTGTTCAAGAGAAATCTTGACCAATGGATGGGAGATCGCAGATATACCCCAGGAATTACCTCAGTGTCACTGCTCGACAGAGGCACAGCAAAATAATGGGTATAGTTCCCCATACTAAAGGGGTGGCGTAAGCCACAAAATGATGGGCTAGGCTTATAAATGCCCTCGGGCAGATAGCCTAGTATGAACCTATGAACCTATGAACCTATGAACCTCACCTCCTGGTTTAAATGATTTTATTTCTTGTAAGCCCATTCTGTCTATGAACTAGAAGGCTTGGTTACAACATTTTATATGGAACTAACTTAATATCAAATATATATAGAAATAGGACATGACTGGTAATAATGGGGGGAAACATTCATTATATTCATATCATTGGTGTGCACACATTTAATTATTAATTAATTCATTGATTATTATTTTACAAATTATTGTATAAATATATTTTATTATTATTTAAATTTTTTGTATTAAATTCATTAGTTTTGTTGTTTGATTATTCAGTTATTAATGTCTTAGTTTTTAAACACATATATTTAAAAAAAACATTATGTATATTCGCTGCTAACAATAGATACATTCTAACCAGTTTCACTTTGTCCTATTAAAACCAAAGCAGTTTGTAACTACATAAAGTACTATGGACATATACCTGCACTTTGTTCAGTACTTTATCGGTATCTTCACAGTCAGTATTTTTACTTTAAAATTTATCTATTTGGGATGTCACTATCATCAAGTTTTCATAGAGTTGTCGTATCAACTTTTAATTGTATATATGATTATCTTATGTGTTATGTATAGGACAGTGACATAGGCTTCACCTCTCCACGAGCATAAGTGAACGGATTGGTCCATTCATGAAGGATTTATTCATTTGTTTTTTAATCTAAGGGTTGGGGTCAATATATCAATAGATTCACACTAATATTTATTTAACATAGGTTTAATAATATAGAATTTAGTTGATCGCTAGGTTATTTTTACATGTTGGGTTTAGATAGTACAGCGATTGTAATTTCAACATATCGTTTAGGCACTAACAAGGCAGGATGATTTAATCATTTTATTAATATGTTAAAACATACCTAGCCTAGTTTTGAATATTATGTATCATGTTACAGTGAGTGATTACGTTGTCATTTGATGGGGGAGTGGGGGACACAGTATTTCAGCACCACTGTACGATGGTAACATTTTTGTGTGTTTATGGCTTTAAATGTTTGAACTGTTTTTGGCGCCAAATAAGTTATTTAAGGCATCTTTCTAACTAACATAGTGTTCTGAAGAAGCCCACACATATGGGTGAAAGCGCTTAACCATTCTGTTTTTAAGGATTTTATTTATTTATTTTTTATTTTTTTATTTTTTTCTGTTGCAAAACAACCATTCTGCTTTTATGGATTTTATTTCGTCTGTTGCACAATAAATTTATTTCATTTGTTGAAGCAATTGCTGGTTTTCGTTTACTACATACACCATTCCTGAGGTGACCGGACACTTATTGGTGACTCCTTGGCTGCAAAGGTTTTCAATCCAGAATTAATTTACAGTCACACACATATTTGAAGTTAATCGCTGCTATAGTTGAACCTCCTACCAAAGCTATATATTTAAACATTCAAGAGAATACTGTAAAAAACACAAGCACGACAAAACAAGTCTGACTTTTTAAGTGTAACAGTGTACTTTAAAAAGAATTATCTCATCAGTGTGTTGCACAAAAGATATATTTGTGAAAAGTGGGATAAGAGGATGGTGAAGTCATCTAGCAGTTTAAAATGTTTCTCCCGAACAGACATTGATTGAGCACAACTATGTTGGAGAACTAACTCATCTGATGCTATACTCCCCCCTCACCAACACACACACACACACACACACACACACACACACACACACACACACACACACACACACACACACACACACACAAATACCCCACATTGAGCATTGAACCTCCTACCTGTCTAGGTTACACAATCTGTAGAGTACATTATTAGTTGCAAATGCAACAGGAGAAGTCTGACTCTGAGACTGAGGAGATAGTGAACTTTTGTCAGGATGATCTCATCATTGTTTTCCAGAGAGGATGATTCTGTAAAAAGTGGGATTACGGATCTGTGTGCAAATTTAAATTAATTCAAATCAGGGGAAGTGGATACAGCACAAAGCATTACAAGCACAAGCTCCCACATTGTGCATCAAACCTCCTACCTATCTAGTTTCACAATCTATAAAGCATGCTATTAATGACAAGCTCCACAGGAGAAGTCTGACACTTAAGTGTAGAAAGTGCACTTTTGTCAGGATGACATCACTGTATTGTAGAGAGGATGTTTCTGTTAGAAGTGGAATAAGAGAGCTGTGCGCAAGTTAGATGTATTCTAAGCAGAATTGGATATAACACCAACTGTTGCACACACAAGTTTCCCATACTGATCATCAAGCCTCCTACCTATCTAGGTTATACCATTTGCAGAGGACAATATTAGTTGCAAGCACTACAGGAGAAATCTGACTCTTAAGGGGAGGGAACACACTTTTTTCAGGATGATCTCATCAGTGTGTTGCAGAGAGGATGTTTCTAAGGGAGCTGTTTACAAAGCTAAAGGCATTCTCTTCAGGAGAAGTGAATACAGCACTGACAGTTTTACGCACACACACACACACACACACACACACACACACACACACACACACACACACACACACACACACACACACACATACACATTTCATACATGAGCATTGACCATCCTATTTATCGAGTCTATATTACATCCACCAATGATTAAATGTTTGAATATCTAAAGGTCAACCTTTACAGATTTGAACATTTAATCATTTGTTGATCTAATATAGACCCTATTTATCTAGTTACATAATCTATACAGCACAATATTAGTCAAGTGCCATAGCAGAAATTTGTGTCTTAAGGAGATATAGTGCACATTTGACCAGATGACTTCATCAGTGTATTGCAGAGATGATGTTTCTGTTAAAAGTGGGATAAATGAACTGTGTGCAAAGTTAAATGTATTCACCTAGGGGGAGGTGGGTAGAGCACCAAGTGTTACACTCATACAGACACATGCACACATTTCATAAGTTGAGCATCAAGCCTCCTAGCTAGTTACATAATCTAGAGAGCACAGTTTTAGTCACAAGCACTACAAAATACATCTGAATTTAAGAATGTGAAAAAGCACATTTATACTTGTTTAAAATCCACTATTTGTAACAGATTGTACTGTACATCACAGATTTTGAAACAAATGCATACGAGAGCACAGGGCAATTTAACAGCACTGTGATTTCCCCATGTAATTACATACTTCTGCACTAATCTTGGGATAATGTCTTTAATTTACATTGTGTTACTGTGAGAGACATATACCTTTTTCACAGTATGGGATAGCAAAGAAATTCACAGTTGTAACCCAGTGGATTATCAGTCAAACTTTCTTGCCACTTCATTTTTGGATGATTGCATTCATGTCTTGTGTCATACTTGCACTATGTGCCTTGAAAAGACAAACAACTCCTACATAGGACACTGCATGTCAGAATAACAGTGATAGATTATGTGTTAGTAGGTCATCCAAAATGTTAACACAGTTGCAAGTGTCACCATTGGATAGCTGACATACATTAACAGAGTTAATTGAATGAACATCACTCTGGTTAAAAATAACTTGTTGACAAAATTAATACAAACATGCAAATGTTGTGCAACCAAAAACAAACAATAATTATTTTCTTTGCTTATCTTGTTCTCTGCCAGAAGCATACCAAGCTGAATTGCTCTGCTGATGACAAAGTATTAGTGCATGCATTATCTTATTTTGAAGTGTTGAATTTAGAATGGGAATTAGCAGTAGTCTATGTTGCTCTGAGCAAACTTTTGCATAAAGAAGCATTATGCATATACAACATGTTAATCTGATGGACTACAAAAATGAAATGTGTTGGGGTCATGTGTCAGATATCGTAATTCACACATTTGTCATAACAGTTGCATTTAATGAATCCTTATATTACTAAACATATGAGGAATAAAGTATTTTGTTCAAGACTCTGGCAGGTGTGAGATTCAAGCTTCACATCAAAGCATTTTATCAAAATGGAAGAAGAAAGCTTTTTGTTTAAATTCTGCTTAAATATTTTAAGGCACTTCACAGTAACCTGTGTGGTGATACTTTTTTGTACTTCTCTGCTTTTTGTCAATTTATCTGTTTGCATTTTTAGTTTGTTCTGGGATATTTGATTTGTAGTTGTGTGTATTACTACAATATTTTACTATTTTTTATAAATTATACTGCACTTCTACTTCCATAAGTAGAACTGCATGTAAAAGGTGGCTTTTTTGCATTCTGCACCTAGTCTGGACAGTCTTTTAGCTTTTTTTCGCAGTTGTGGCAGGACTGTGATCTGCTGCCAGATTTGAGCCTTGTTTAATCATTTACTAAGCATGACTGGCACATTCCTGCATTATCTGGGGCCTTAATCTGTGGAAGGTTTGCAGTAATGGCAGTATTGTGAATTCTGCTCCAGGGTTTGTGCTTCAGTACTTTGTATAGCTTTGTATACCTGCTTAAAGTTGTACTCCAGTAATCTGGTGCCTTAATCTGTGATGGGTTTTGCAATAGTGACAGGATTGTGAATTCCACTCCAGGGTTTGTCCTTTGGTAATTCTTATAGCTGTATATGCCTGACTAAAACTCCATTACCGTGCCTTTCTGTTTACCTTTCTACTGTTATCCATATGTTCTTTTAATCTGCCCTCCCCCCACTGAGACATTAAACTAAAAGTTTCTGAAATACTAACCATAGAACTAGAGCCCCAGATGGGTCTTTGGCTTTTACCCCTTATGGTAACCTGACTTCCAAATTCCCTCCCTTCCTTCACTGCTAATTTCTGTTGAGTAACCCATGTAAGTACTTTCCCAGCCAATGTTTGCCATATATCCATTATACTATGTACCCACTCAGCAAACCGATATTCCACTTGAGTTATCCTTTCTTACTATAAAATATTTCCAACCTTCCCAGAGCTCCTATCTGCTGGTGCCCTCACCACACTCTGAGGAGGTCCTGAGTTAATCCTGACCCATCCTTGGAGATAAGTGATGTTATTTTATTGTTTTGCACTTCAGTTAATTGTTTAGACTAGAGTATTTCTGATTTATTTTTGCTTTATTTGTTGAGTTTGCTTTTAAATCATTCTAAAGGTCCATAATACATAAAATTGCCATTTCAAAGTAGTCTAAGTTTTGTTGTAGCAATCTTTCTTGTGCAAGGGATTAACACTGCCCTGCACAGCACAAATGCCCAGAAAGTACATTTTATCTATAAAACTTTCCTTACAACTTAAACATGTAATTTAGTGTGTCTAAAATAGAGCTATTGCGAGCAAGCTCAGAGCAGCTAGTTTCCACATTAAACAGCACTACTATCAAATCTTAGCACAATATAGCCTAGAACAGTGCCAAAGACAAGCAAAAGAGACCTCTGTATAACCCAGTGCACGACCTGTAGTAGCCCACCCAAATACAGGTCCAGACAACATAGATGAGCAATTTTCAAATGTCTCCTTAGATATAGGCATCCTGAGGCAATGTAGCAATTGTCTTATGTTCAAAGACAACCATTTAATCCTAAAAAAAAAAAAATGTGAGAGATACACATAAACAATTTCACTGGAGGCAAAGAACTCGCACTTGTCAACAACATACACACTACACCCACCACACACACATAGATCAATCTGTGGTGAGACATTAAAAATCATTTTCCCACACTTCAAAGACCTCCTAAACCTATAAGCATTAATGCCTATCCTCAGTAATCTCTAAAGCACTCACCAAAAGCAACACTCAACATATACTCACAATAATTCCAGTTCCAAGAGCATAGCCCCTAAGGCAAGCAAACACATTATCCAAGGCTTTTGCTATGGGGACTCCATTGTATAACAAACAGATGCCCCACTCACCAGAATAAATAAGGAGAAGATAACGGTTAGTTGTTTATCTGGATCCAGAATCCACCAAGACATGCACACATGCAAGTCACTACCACAGGTAGTAGTATGAATCTATCATAGTCCATGGGAGAGTTAATGACCTTAGATGTACTTCCCTGGACTACATGAAGAGAAACATTGTTGCTCTTTCTGAATATGTGTCTCAGACAGGTATGTGCCTTGCATTGAGCAGCATTCTACCTTCACCAAGGATGGTTGGCTTCAATAATTGACTTGTTTCTGGTGTGTTTCCAGGGTGATTCCATAGCTGTAAGCATGGGAGGACATAGTTACCAGACCACATTGCTTTGCAAAAGAATGGTCTACAACTGTCTCCCCTAGGCTTCCAAATATTTGTTAAAACTTTATCCACCACCTTAGAGTTTTTATAGGTAATCCTAAATGGACAAGCAAATAAAACCTAAAGAAACCTAAAGGTGCTCAATGCTAGGAGTTTAAACAAGAAACTTTACAACCTACATGTTCTCTTCACTCTGGAGAATATAGACATCTGTGCCATTATCAACACATGGTTAAAATCTGCAGAAAGTACTCTGGCAATGCGACTTCAGTGGCTTCTGCACATTTCGACCATCAGCTACACAGACACGGACAAAAGTTGGAGGTATCTCAATTTATATTAGCCACAAGTATAACTCTACATTGGTTAAAAAGGATGATGCCCTTGAATATATCCATTTGCAAATCACCATAGACAAACTTTCATATTATATCCTAGCAACATTTTGGTCACCATTTATGTCCCTGTAATCCTACAGCTCATACATGGACCTGCTACAGGCACTCACCATTAAACCAAATACCCTATTCATGGGAGACTTTAAATGCCCTTATATAGACTGGAAAACATACACTGCCTGATACTCATAGGCACAATGATTCCTGGACTTTATTAACACAAATTCCCTTGACCAGATATTACGCGCATGCACCAGAGGTTCAAGCATACTGGACCTAGTACTCACCAATATGTTAGAGTGCTGCACCCACCGCCCCCCACCCCAATGTTATGTCCTCACTGGTGAGGTTGGACCACAAAGCTGTTTCCTTTAAAATAAAAATGAACTTGGTAACCTCAGCAAACCATGTAACAGGAACTATTCCAAAGATAACTACACCCTATTGAGTGATAGTTTATTAAAATTCAGTGCCCGCCAACCCCAAGTTCATAACAACCCATGTGGAATGCTTCACACAGACCCTGTACAACCATGTAAGTGGCTGTATGGAGGCTGCTGTACCTACTCTTAATAAGTCCAAGACAAACTCTAAAAACAAACCATAGTGGTGAAATCGTAACCTTAATACCATGCATAAAATAAGGAAAAAAGTCATGGCTAAAATCAGGAAAAGCAACTCCCATAATGACAGAAACTCTCTAATTAAACTAAACAGGAAACTAGGGGCACTAATTAATTCAAATAAGGCCAAATGCAAGGTCAAGATAGCCTCACAAGGAGAATAACAGTAGCCATAGAGAATATTATATTCATAAAGTAGCAGAAAGTATTCTAAGAACTAAGCCAACACGTCAATGGAGAGAAGAGATTCTGATGATAGGGATGACTGAAATTAGGGACACAGACAATAGACAAGAGGGGGTTGGAATTTATTGAAGAAAACTGGTAAAAGAACCAAGGTATTGGGAGCAAATAATAAGAAAGGGAAAGTAAATAGAATGGGAAGAGGCCAAAAATGTATTTGGACTGCAGGATGGAGATTGCCTTCCCTATTAAGGATTGATATCAGAGTATAGGCAAAGAGAAATAAATATGGGGAATCTAAGTGAAAGGCCAGTGCTGGCAGAGTGTTTAGTACAATCTAGAACATAAGTTACTGTTAAAAAAATGAATAAAATATTGCATTTTAGCTATAAGAATCAATCAGTGGAGGTTAGAAAGGATAGAGAAGAGAGATTGGATAAACAATTCACAAAGAAATAATGGGGGATATATGTATGTTTCCTAAATATGCAGTAAAGTCTATAAGATTTACGATATTTGCCTGGTAGTGTCTACATAGATATCTTCATACACCAAGTATACTCCAAAGAATTTTTCCGCAGGTGGACTGCAAATTGATGTAGAAAAAAAGAGGTAATTGGGATCATATTTTCTGGGAGCATAATGAATTGACAGACTTTAAAGATTCCATACAGACTATTCTGTCAGAGATACTGGGTGAGCAAACTGGTGTAACTATAGAAATGACAACATAGAATTGGAAATGCCTTGACATAGTAAGGCCTTGCTGAGTCTAATTGTAGTGGCTGCCAAAAAAAGCAATTACTAGAAAAGGGAAATCAAAGTCTAAACCAGCTGTACTTGAAACAGTAAATATAGTAACAAAAATAAAACAAATGGAATTGGATCTTTAGAAAAGGATATATGCAAATTACATAGAAAATGGGAATTGTGGGAGCAATACATGCAGAGGAGGAATGAGGTTTAAAAGGAGGCAGGATCTGAATGAGCTATGAAATGCTTGACTGACAGTAAGTGGATAGATTTTAATTGCTATATAATATTTGCAACTAAACTTATGTCAATATGGTTTGTTTTCATTTATATAAATGTATGATTGCCTATATCATATGTGATAATTTAACAAAGATTTTTTTTTGTTTAAAAAAAGATAGCCTCACAAGCTAAAGACAATCACAAGGCCTTTTACAGCTATGCCCAAGGCCTCAAAGACAGCACACATCAGTGTGCTGAACTGGTGGTCAGTGATGTCACCTTCACTGAGCAGAAAGACATAGTGAATTTGTTGACTGAGAAATTCAGCTCAAACTTCAACCCCCCCACACCCCCACCTCCCCTCCATGAAATACCTACTGACATAACGCTCCCGACTATCAACGGGGATCAGGTTTTGATGGTGCCCACTAAGACCAAAACATGGCCTCAATGAGCCATAACAATATCCCTGAATGCCTCCTAAACAGCTGAAAAATGACCTATCAGACCACTTGAGTCACTTTTCAACTATAGCCTCAAAACAGGCTTTGTACCACGAGAATGCAGGACTGCAAAGGTTATCCCACTTCACAGTGGTAGACAATCAACTGACCTGAGAAGCAACATTCCTATTAGTCTGACTAGTCTAACATGCAAAGCCTTGGAATGAATTACTAGGAAAATGATCAACAAATATATAGCCAACCTTCAGACACTAGACCCAACCCAGTTTGGCTTTGACAAGGGTAGATCATGCCTACTAAACCTAGTGGACTTCTTTGAAAAAGTCACCAAGGCAATGGATGAGGAGAAAACTGTGTGCACCACCTGCCAGGACCTGGTTAAAGTGTTTGATACAATAATCCCATTCATGTATAGTTGACAAACTCACTGAATTGGGTATAAACCCCTACATAACCTGCTGGTTTGTCTGCTAGTTTACAGACAAGACCCAGGATGTCAGTATTGATGATACCACCTCCACGAAGAGACTGGTCACCAGTGGCGTAACTCAAGGCTCCATGTGAAGTAGAGCCCATCTCTAACCCTAGTTAAGTATAACCCTAACCAGTGGATGGGACATTGGAAATTCACCCTGGGTCTGGCCCCCATGTCTCTAATAGACATAGGCAGACAGTAATGCCAAAACTAACACACATCCCCCACATAATCTCTAGAAACCTCCTAACTAACATACCCCCTCCTAATAAACACCCATAATACATAGGGACACAATTGGGTTCATACCCTCTCTTAATAAACACCCATAATACATAGGGACACAATTGGGTTGGATTGTATGATTAGGCTTATAAACGCCATGATTGTTGTTAGCCTAGTATATAACTATAAACCTATATTATTGCTGGAGGAAACATGGGTTATGGAAACAGTTTCAAATCACAAAGGTTTAGTGGATGACGTGGTATTGATGGGAAGAGTTGGACAGTTGGTGACATGGATACATAATGCAGACATAATAACATAGTAGTGCATGTGTGTCATTAATGCACATATTTGTTTTGTGTTATGTTTTGATTTATCTGCTTAATTATTCATGCAAGTTCTGTACAAGACAGGCTTCACAACAAGGAGCAGGCACATTAATAATAGCAGCAGGATAATTGTGTGATACCCAAAGGTGTAGCCAGCATTTACAGCCATAGGATTCATGCAAAATATTCTAAAATGTTTTTTCATTCATCTGGATTCGAACATTTAGAGCATTCAAAGAAAACCTTTTATATCTGCATAGTATCTGAGCACACCATGTAGGAAATCATACTTCTGATAGTTCACATCTGACAGCAGATTTCAGCAAATGGGAATAAATGAATTTATCTACATTACCCTATTGATCACAGTAAACTGTACATCCAGCTCTTTAGCTTGTTAAAAGATACATTAAACTGAAAAAAACATAGCTAAGCACAGCTGCAAGAAGAACAATAGAGTAATATGCCCGAAGGCAAAAAAAAATCAGAAGATATTGCCCTAATTTGTGTACTTCCAATTAGCCTAAGTTGCATTAGTTGCCTGGCTCCAGAAACTGTGGAAATGCAGAGGTGGAATAATAATAATACAGAAGGGAGAAAGTACATCAACAGGGTGAAATTGGAGGAAAGGGCAAAGTAGCTTATGACAGAAGAAAGATAATGGTGGCTCACAACAACATGTAGGCAACAGGTACACATAAAATAGTGTATCAAAAGCTGTAACACGTAGCTAATGGCTGGATTAAAACCCTTGAAAGTAGTCAAAAATCTATCTATACATCTGGCCATTATCTCATGTCACCACACCGAAATTGCTACTGTACAACATTTAAATAGCACAACTGAATTACAGTAACAATGTACTAAAGCAGAAGGGGTAAACAGAGAAAAAGAAAGACAGACGTAGGCAGAGAAGAATATCAACAATATGTACTGTGGCATATGTAGGAACATCTCTATGGTATGTTAGTTTTATCTATTAAATCGTTTGCTCAGCTGCACAAACATGTAAATGTAACCAGGACAACATAGGCTTGATAAGTCTCCCTCTCTTTGCAAATGATGTCTTGTTGCACCATTCAAATGGTATTTTAATGAAATGCTGTATATGGAGAGAAATACATGTGTTTGCCATTAAATATATGATCAGAATATGAAATATCATGAAATAATAAATTGGCCTACTGCTGCAATTGAACCCATGACATTATACAAAAACAAGAGTCTACAAACAGAGTAATTATCTAAACACATCACATAGAAACTCTTACTTTATTACATCCAGCAGTCTAAAAACTGTTACATTAGCTATTTAACAGTGCAGCCTTTAGTCTGCCTTTACTCTCTATTCCCATAGTATAGCAGATTTAAGCACACTTGTGCAAAAGTAACTGGACCACTGTGGCTGAAACTGAAATCTTCAGCTTTTGCAATAAGAAGTTAAGCATCATTCACAATCACTCAGCATTGTTGTGCTATGCCAGCCTTCTCACAAAATCCAAGGACATAAATCAAAGCCTTTCCATGGGGCATTTCTGACTATGTGTGTTGGGTGTGAATCTATTTTTTGACCATATTAGTCAATCAGAGGTGTGAAAAGGTGTGGATAAGACAGTGGTGAAAATGGGGTTGGCAGTCAGAGGGTAGGACACTGGGGGAAAATGCAGGAATTTGCAGGAGGGTAGTGAGAGAAAAGCACCATAGCTATCCACTTCTTCACAATAAAGATGTACAATTGTACATACAATGTCATGACTTTGAAGTACCACACAAGTTATAGGTGCCAATAACAGAATAATGCTGTATAGCCAATTGGGCCAAATCAAGTGTGTCAAGATGAAAATGGAGAGCTATGTGTGAGGCATATATATATATATATATATATATATATATATATATATATATATATATATATATATATATATATTTTTTTTTTTTTGGACAGTGCACATTTTTTTTGGGGGGGGGTGAGAGAGGAATGTTGTGGACGGTGATTAGGAATGAGAATGTCAGATAGGTAGAGTAGGTTAGGAACATGAGCAAACAAACAGGACATTCAAGATAGACAAGGATGGTGATGTAGATAAAAGTTTGTGGGACACCATGATTGGGGATAGGTAGGCAACATCGGAAGCACACCCATGTCCAGCTTGATAAGAGTGAGAATCTAGTCCTTACCTTCAGAACTGTTATCACTGTCTCCTGTATCAGCTGCCTGGGTCAGTGCCAGACATGGCATAATTTTAATAATCCAATGCAGGACCTGTTCAACCCCGATGATATGTGCACTGAGACCCCTCTCCATAATATCCTCCACCAGCCCAATCAGCACCTGCCACATGACAAAATAGCCACCTCCACTGGAGCTCCTCCTAGGGATACCACTGCACCAGCAGCCAAGGCAGAGCTACCTGACACTGGTGGACCTGGTAGGGCAGAGGTCATACAGGCAACACTGACAGGTTGTGAACTTGAAGTGCTGGGTGCCTATGCTGCCATCTGGGTTGGTATGGCAGGCAGAGCAGCAGTGGATGGTCTACCTCTCTGTGTTTTTGGTCATTTTGTTTTCAGTAGCAAGGTATGCAAACAGAAGTATGTTAATAAGTTATAACCCCCCAAAAAACAGAGAGATGGGGTAGGGGAAACATAAAAAAAGATAATTAGACCCATGGCATGTCGCATTCATTTATTTATTCAATACAATTTTTTGAGCAATACTTAAATAATTATAATTTACTATTATATGACTTTGCCACATCCATATATGATGTTAAGGTATGAATGTGTCATAAAATAGAGAAATCTTATGGCTAGGATATAAGAAAATGCAGCCTTTATTTATCTGCAATGGTTAGGCTATACACATTTACATGTAATAATTGCAATTACCGTATTTGAATTGTTCCTAGCATATTATTGCTTTTAATATTTTAGTAATACTATCCTGTAATAAAAACTAATTATTTCTTCTGGGTATTGAACCCACACACACAGTTAAGTTGTTCTCATTGCCTAATGCAAGCAGCAAGAGTTACTGAGGAAGGCATGCATGCTTAATATCAAGGCTGAGGTATGCCTGCTCAAGATGTTAGTGACTAAGGGAATGGAAATAGATTTCTAGCTTGATTTCCTTGGTAGACACATTGGCACTATTTGCATCACTATCATTAAAGGTGTGAAACATGAAATTGAGATTTGCCATGTGTGATACTCAACCTATTGACATTGGTTCCAGTGTTCAAACATGAAATGCTTAATGACTTAGTTTTTAATCATTGCAGTTTGAAAGGTTAATGAGATGAATTGTGACATATTCTGATGTTTGGGTTTAAACAATGTTAAAATTTTGTTGTACCAGCTGGACTTCGAACCTATTGAGTAAAGCATGCAAAAAGTAAAACTTAGATTATTAATTGACATTGCTATAAGATAGCTAATTTTAAGTATGGTAATTAGAGATATACTAATTTATGAATGAATGGAGATACACTTCAGAGAAGCCTGTATGTGTGTGACTTTAATTGGCCTGGAAATGCATTCCTATGTAAATGACAATATTTCTGTTTGTAAATGTATTTCAGATGGATGCATTTGCATTAGCTGAGTAATACACGTTGGGATATTTTGCATACTTACTTTACAAGACATAATTGTAAACACATAGGATATATGATGAGTCATGATGATTATAACAAGAGTATTGTGCCCATCACACATATGTAAGTGATTTTTAAATTAAATATCATTGTCATGTTTAAGAAATTGTATACATATTAGCTTCAGGTTATGAGAAACATCAATCATATATACTAAATGGAAAAGTTGACTTATGCAAGCATTACTGGCACATTGCTTGCAGTGAACATGTGTAATATTATCATTTGTCTTTAGTTTTATATTCCTAATCAAGATGTTGTGAGACATGGGATTCTGACACCCTTTGTAAAAGTATCTTTTATCTGGATTTGAACTGTTAATCACTTCTGTTCTTTATCTAAATTTACTGCACTTACACATTGTGACGCAGACATAGGTAAGTGAAAGGTGAAATTTCTCCACTCAGTACTGTTCAGAGAGCTGATTAAAGTGCACCATTGTCAGCATGTTTGTGCTACAGAAGACAGCCTAAACTACATTTTTTCACATTTTTTCTTAGGCAATGCACTGTGTTTCTGTACTGCTGAGTGGATAGCAAATGCAAAAGGTATTGGACAAAATATATGAATGACAAAATGCTGACAGTGAAATTAATTCAGTCAATGTGTATATCTAGCAATAACCACAGCAGAAAATGGATTCAAGTGACACATTCATACTTCTCACATCTACTTGACACATCTGAACTTTAATTTCTGGCATACATTATCAGGACAACAGGTACTGGAAAATAATGTAAAAGGGGAAGTACAACAGCTCACATGTTGCTAGCAATACTTGGAATAGTTGATTTTCAGATAGTAACGCAATGATATCACAAAATGTGTGTAAATATGTACTCAGACACTCCCTTCTTTAACATTAACATCTAACTGGATTTAAACTCAGCATCAACTGTTTTGTTCCTCCAAGCTCACTGCACTTACATTTTGTGGCACAAAAAAAAGTTACCTGACAGGTATATTTTCTTCACTGAGTACTATCCAGAGTGCTGACAGTCATGCAATACTGCCAGGCTTGTTTGGGCTACGTAAGACAGCCTAAACTAAAATTGTCAATTTTTTACTTAGCCAGTAAACCACGTTTACTCCCTTCTGCATGGACAGCAAATGCAAACTGCATTGGAAGAAAATATATGAGATAGAATAGAGCTTACAGTGCAATGAATTAAATCCCTGGGTATATGTAGCAATGACCAGCACAAGAAGTGGATTCAAGTGACACGTTCATCTGTCTCACATCTCCTTGTAACACCAGACACATAATTTGTGGAACACATTATCAAACTTGTAGTTACTGGCAAATTATTGAAAATGGACAGACAACAGCTCACATGTTGTTAGGAATACTTAGAACAGTGGAGTTTTACACAAGACAGTATGACATATGTGTACAAATATGTATTCTTATAACCTTCTGTCATATTAAGAATTAACTGTATTTGAACCCTGCATCACCCTTTCTTATTTGTCTCAATTCACTTCCATAACACATTTGGCCACAGGGATAGTTATCTGAGATGTGGAATTTAGTCACTCAGTATTGTCCACATTTCTGATGAAAGTATACCATTGCCAGCTGTGTTTGTGCTATATAAAGGAGCCCAGCACAAGAATCTGGTAGTCTATTGGCCGTTTTGGGCCAATTTCTAGCTCTTTCAAGTCCCCCTGTATAAAACCCACTTTGGCGCAGCTTTGTGCGATTTTGCGCATAGCGCAGCATCGGGCAGCTCCGCTTAATTGGGTTTAAACCATTCTCGGCTCCACAAAGTCTGCTCTTCACTTTTTCCCTTAGAACTGATGTAGTTCTCATAATAAACACCCTATTCCTACTCTAAAGCCTGGAACTAAAGAAATTATATAAGTCAGCACTAAAAAATTAAAAGCACTACACCCTCACAAACTCCCCTCGAGTACCTTGTTCCCCATTGGCCCTTTTTTCAATTATAAAGGAATTCCCAATACTATTCTAGCATGTCCAAAGGTCAGTTGTCAATCTCCTCTCCGGACCAGCTGGTGAATCTGGGAATCTTGAGGCAATGTTACAACTGCCTCATGTACACAGACAACCCTCTCCTCCTCCCAACAAATTCCAACACATGTGAGAGATGCAACCATATAGCCAAACTGGAGGCTAAGCTCTCTCAACTCAGTACTGGCGTAACCAGTCAGGAGGAGAAGGAAACTACACTCACTACAATTCCAGTCTCACATAGACCTACCACGACAGCAACCCAAACACATAAACACACAAAAACATACTCGGAGGCTCTAAATAAAAATCTGCCTAAGCAGCAGAGACCTCCAAAGCAGACACCCAAGCAACCACTACCCCAAAACAAAATACGTGCAACACATAGCTCACAAAGCCAGTGTGTCGAACAGTCGCAGCCCTTAAGGCTAAACAACACACCTGATACACTTGTAATAGGTGACTCTATCTTCAGGCACACTGACGTCCTGCTCATCAGGCTGAACAAGGAGAAGGTCATGGTGAGCTGCCTGTCAGGCGCTAGGATATGCCACATAACACAAACACTCAGGTCACTCCAAGGCAAGTACAAATATGACTCAGTCATTGTCCATGCTGGTGAGAATGACCTGAGACGTACCTCCCTGGACTACATGAACAGAGACATAGAGGAGCTCTCTGAGCATGTAGCCCAGGCCGGTATGACCCTGACCTTGAGTAGCATCTTACCCTCACCAAGAATGATGCCACAATATGAAGACAAGATGATCAATTTCAACAACTGGCTTAAGTATTGGTGTCATTCAAAGGGGATCCAATGCCTGTCAGCCTGGGATGACATCCTCGACAAGCCATGATGCTTTGCTAGGGACGGCTTGCACCTGACACCCCTGGGCTTTCGGATATTGGCAAAAGCTCTTGCCACCCCCATAGTGCCTTTTTTAGGCAAGGCTCAAAAGACAAACCCACCTCCATAGGTATCACAAGGGATAAGAAACTAAGAGTAATGCTACTCAACGCCAGAAGTCTAAACCTCAAGATGCATGCACTCGAAACTCTCCTTAGCATGGAGAACATCAATATCTGTGCAGTAACAGAAACCTGGTTCAAGGCTCCTGAGAGCACCCCAGCACTACCAGGTTATACCTCATACCATGCTTTTCGGCCCCAAAACTTGGACCGAACCACAAAAGGAGGGGGAGTATCAATATTCGCCAAAGATACCCATACCTCCAGGTTGGTGGCACAGCATGAAGCATCAGAGACTATCCATGTGCAACTAACAGTGGGTAAAACTGCCTTCCAGTTTATAGCCTGCTACAGACCACCCTCCCAAACCCAGGAACCCCACTTGGCCTTCCTGAGAACACTGGAAAATATGAAGGTCTCTCCAAACACCATTATATTGGGCGATTTCAACTACCCAAGCATAGACTGGGAGCATTACTCTAGCTCCAACTCCCTAGCCCAAAGGTTCCTAGAATTTATAAACTCAAATGCTATGGAACAACTTGTTACCACTCCCACAAGAGGGGAAAACATACTGGACCTGATCATCACCAACATGGGGGCTCTATGCTCCAGACCAGAAGTGTATCCCTCACTGGTAAGATCAGACCATAAACTAATCTCACTGGATATTCACATCCCAACCCCACCCCTGCCCAGAAAACCACAGTGAAAAACTTCTCTAAAGCAAATTTCACACTCCTCAAAACCGAGGTGGAATCCTTCAAAGCCCCCGGGCCTGTGGAAAATATGGCCCAGACCACAGAATCCTTTATAAATGCATTCTATGAACACCTTCAGAAATGCATGGATCATGCAATCCCAAATAAAACCAAGACCCAATCCTCCAAAGGCAGGCGTCCTGTCTGGTGGACCCCAGCCATAAACAAACTATACAATAGAAGGTGGAAGCTACTACATGATAGAGCAAAATCCAAAAAGGGAAGGCATCTCTGATCAATATTAGCAAAAAACTATGGGCACTCATAAAATCATCTAAGGCCAGCTTCGAGAGAAAAATTGCACAGGACACTAAGGATAATCACAAGGCTTTCTTTAGTTATGTTAGGAACCTGGGTGGGAATTCCCAGATATGCTCAGAATTAGTCCAAAATGACAAAAAATACACCGAACCCACAGACATTGCCAACATCCTAGCTGACAGGTTCAGCACAAACTTCTCCCCCCCCTCCCCACCAAAAGGGCAAATATCTATCTCAGCAGAGTGCTGCCCCCCTGACATCTCAGATGCTCAGGTAAGAGCCACCCTCTCAAAAGCAAAAAACACAGCATCAATGGGACCAGACGGTGTCCCGGTCTTTGTCCTACATGAACTCCAAGAAGAGCTAAACCCAAACATAAAACTACTGTTCAATCTCAGCCTTACTACAGGATATGTACCCAAAGAGTGGTGCACAGCAACAGTGGTCCCTCTCCACAAAGGTGGTGCCTCAACGGATCCTGGAAACTATCGCCCCATAAGCCTGACTAGCTTGGTCTGCAAAGCTATGGAAAGGATCATCATGGACCTCATAAATAAAGATATTGGGGACCTACAGACAATGGATCCTACCCAGTTCGGCTTTGTTAAGGGCAGATCCTGCCTCTTAAACCTGGTTGATTTCTTTGAAACAGTCACCAAGGCCATTGACGAGGGGAATGTGGTCCACACAGCCTACCTGGGCCTTGCAAAAGCCTTCGATACAATACCCCACTCGGGCATTACAGATAAGCTCACCAGCTTAAATATAAACCCCTATGTCACTAGATGGGTTGCAAACTGGCTCAAAGACAGAACCCACATGGTTAGAATTGCTGGAGCCATGTCAGTCTCCAAACCAGTTACAAGTGGCATCCCACAATGCTCAGTCCTGGGATCTCTCTTGTTCGGTATATATTTCTCGGAGGTACAGGCCAACATGGAAAGACTGGGGCTGACCAAGTTCGCAGATGACTGCAAACTAGGCGCCATAACTGACTCTCCAGCCAACACAGGCATCCTACAAAAGGGCCTCATAGAAACAGAGAACTGGTGCCAGAGCCATGGCCTCAAGCTAAACGCCAAAAAGTGTATAGTCATCCCCTTTGGCAAAAACAAAGTGCCCACAAATTACCACATAGGTGGTAATCCATTAAGTACGGAAGAAGTAATTAGGGACCTGGGGACCCAAGTTGATAGCAATCTCTCATTTGAAAACCACATGGCCAAAGTGGTTAGAAAAACATTTTATATAGCCCACCTAATCATGAAGGGATTCACATCTAGATCAGGGGAGGTCATCGTGCCTCTTTACTCATCCCTCATCAGGCCCATAATTGAGTGCAATTCCCCTTTTGGGATGTACCTTACCAGACACCTGCAGCAACTGGAAAGACCCCAAAAGTACCTCACCAAGAGGATCAAAGGGCTCAAACAGATGCCATATGCTGCCTGGTTAAAGAAACTCTAGCTCTACTCAGTGGCATACCGCCTGCTTAGAGGTGATCTGTGCCTGACGTATAAAGCCATGTCCAACCCAGAATTAATGGACATGCTGCACCTTAGAAAATCCAAATCCCATCGAGCTATGCGTTCAAGAGACTTGAACCTCAGCACTGAAATAAATATGACATGCTGGAGGGACAGATTCATAATCCAGAGGCTCCCTTCACTCTGGAATAAAATCCCAGTCCAGGTTAGGCAGAGTCCCTCATTGACTCTCTTCAAGAGGAATCTTGATTAGTGGATGGGAGATCATAGGTTTACCCCGGGTATCACTTCAGTGTCACTGTTAGACAGAGGCACAGTATACTAACCTCGAAAAAGGGCATAGCAAAATTCATTTAAAATGGGTGGCGAAAGCCAAACACACTCTGGCTAGGCTTATAAATGCCCTAGGGCAGATAGCCTAGTATGAACCTATGAACCTATGAACCTATAAACTACATTTTTCACTTCCCTTGGGTAGTAAACCATACTTGTGCACAAATGCAGATACAAAAAAATACATATTTAGAATAATTGAAATGTGATATCTAAACAGGATTAGAACAATGCATCATGTGCCTTATTTCTCTCACATTATATCATTTACATCTTGTTCCACATAGCTGGATATCTGTCAGGTGCATTGTCTTCATTCATTACTATTCAGGATGCTGAAATCCAAACACAAATGCTAGGTGTATTTGCACTACTAAAAGCAAGTCAATTTACAATTTTCACTTTTTTTCCTCAAGCAATGAAATTTATTTTCATGTTGCCAAGTGGCACACAAAAGCAGAAGACAATGTTTAATAAAAGCATTCACCAAACATTTTTGGATAATTTGGAGGAACATAAAATAAATCATGGTGTATATCTAGCAATGAGCAGAGTTACTGCTGCCTTACACTGACACATTCAGCCTTCTCACATCTCCTTGCAACATCACTACTATCATTTATGCCTCACAATATCATGACTTTAGGTAATGCCATGGGAATGGAAAATGGGATAGGGAACAGCAGAAATGCTTTCATGGTAAGTCTTCTATCCTTGACACATTTAGTAAGTGTACGTCAAAGAGGGGAGACTGTGAAGCACTGATTCCTCCTGCAATCAGACTAATCATAGATACCTGCAATCCATTAGCAGGTAACACTTCTATATGCTCATCCTTGCAGTGCAAGGGTCTGTGCATGAAATTGTGTAGCTCCTTAAACCATGTTTACCTTCCCTGCACTTACTGCTGATTGTGCTATTCAGGAATGCTAACAATTTAACAACTCATTTGCATACCCTCAGTGGTCACTGAGATGTCTCTACATAGTATAAAGGTAATCATGTAACTAATACACTCATATCATAGTGTGGAAACTCTTTGGATTCAGAGAGCTTGATACTACCAAATACACAGAACTTTTGGAGAATTATCTAATTTCTATACTGCTTTCTTGTCAGTAAAACAGTGAAACCAGTAGGTACTTCAGTCTTGCTTTTTGATATAGCTTTGCAAATGAGAGTATAATTGTCCCCCTCCATGTTTTATAGAAATGGCCAATTGAAATGCTTGATGCACAGTATTAGAATATGTAACTATATATTGCAAACATCAGAGATAGGAGATTTTATTGATGTAAATGTACACCTCAGACAAATGCTCTGCTTAGGGGCATATACATATTTCCATATGAGAGAACTCTGTTATGTAACCATCTTATTTTCCTTACAGTTACCTTGTCATTACTGCAGGAAACAATTGTGACCTTGGAGGTTGTCCCTGCCTGAAGCTATCAGAGCACAGCCATTATGTGATTAAGCAAAGGTTGTAGAGTTTGACAGGCAAAGGTTTTCCTGTATGTATGTGTGTGGGATCCTAGACTTTGACCTAGGTAGTGATTGTGTGTGCTATCCTTTGCCTCTTAGCCAAAACCAGGGCATCCTGTGCATGCATCCATCTGCCAGCACCATCTGTAGCCTCAGACTCTTCATTTGTAGCTGCTGTTGGCCCTCCCTCTGGTCCTTTGAAACTGTGGACCCGTCCTTTGCTGTACTTGATGAAGCTGTTTCCTGAGAATTATATTGTTTAACATGGTGCAGCCTGTAACTGTTTCAGTAGAGGTGTCTGGGTCATAGTGCAGTGCACCTCATGATGTGTCCAGACTCCAGAACCTTGATTTGAGCAAGCCAAACACAAGTTCTATTGTATTCCTAGTCTAGCCTCATTGTACCCTTGCTCAGTGGGTTTGTGTGGTTTTATTATTGGTGTCATGAGCCAGGGTTCCAGTGCATAGCCTGCATCTCCCACTAGATGCCCTTGAGAAATGTCACTCCTAGCAAACCTGATGTATAGCTCACAGGTGTGCCATATGTGTGAAACTGCATGAGTTACCTGCACAGGCATTGTAGATGATCCCCTGGGAATTACAGGGAACTTGACAGTTTATAGAGTGGTAACCTTTTCTGTAGATGTACCTTCTTCCCTGTTCACCACATGGGGCTTTTAGTTATATGCATGTGCAATGTATGGGCCCAATACCTCAATTAAATGTGCTACCACATAGAATTCTTACATGGTTCTCGCTTTCTCCTGTGGGTTGCATGGCAAACAAATGTGATCCCTTGCATGTTGCAGCATTGCATTTAAAAACTGATACAATACTTTATAGGCTGATGCCTGTGGTACCCCTAATATATCCACTGTGGATCTCTAGAAAGTATCAGTAGCTAGTATACACAATGCTACACATACCCTCACCTTTTTCCACTGGGATGGGTTCTCCATGACTTCTATGGGACCTGATCTGGGGGTGGCAGAGGTTGCATATATCCTCCAGTGTTTCCCTGTCCACCAAGTATCACTCGGCAATTTCTGTGTCATGCAATCCATTATAAGTCAACGGCAGAGGTTGCATATATCCTCCAGTGTTTCCCTGTCCACCAAGTATCACTCAGCAATTTCTGTGTCATGCAATCCATTATAAGTCAAACAGGGTCTAAACACCCCTCATTTTCTTGCCCCAAATAATGTTATATTAGACAGAATTGTACCATTGGTAAACCACAAAATGTCTTACTTCACATTTTATACTGTCTACAGTTATTGATAAAATGGAAAGGTTAACCTTTTCCATTCTTTGCATGTTTTATGCTTTTAGCATTTGTTTTTCTTTTCTGAATATCCACTCTTTTTGTGTCATCACTACTTCATTTCCACTCACAGTATGTTTACTTTTTGACCCCAACTCATCTCCTGAAAATACATTTTCATCTTCATTGGACATTATTTCACTTGACATATTTTGAAATTCACATTTGTTTCAGTAAATTCATTTTAATTTCCTGTTGCCTTTCCTCCCATTCCATATAATCAAACCACAAATCACTATATTTTAAAAATGTTGAACTTTGCAACTGACAAATCCTCATTTTATAACTTATCTCCTCACATTGGGCATGATGTCTTTATATGGGACTAATTTCCATAAGAATAGCAGATCTCTGGGGAATAGTTACAGGTGGCTGACACACTGATGAACAAGTGGCTTTAATGTGAAAATTTAAAATTGCTATGAGTTTCACAGCAATGTACTGAACTTTTCAAACCGGCAGAGTACTTTTCATGAAATTTACCCCTTTTCTCCACTGTGTTGTGACTGGAGTTGGTATAATTTAAGGGCTTATGGGGGTTGATCTCCTCACATGTGCAGTGCAGGGCAGGTTGCCCCTTGCAATAAATATGTTTTTTGTGATTTTATAATGTTTTAAATCACCAGTTTCAATATTTATTTTTTGGTAACTGGTAAACTAAACAAGCATGGTCTGTATATTTTAAAATGCCTCTTTTACAGTTCCTTAATAAAGCACAATATATATGCTGCAATTTATTTTCCCTAGTCCCCAAGCCCATGTCCATAAGTTTCTTTCGTTCTTCATTCTTGTTATTTTTTCAATACATGCACACAGTCCCATGAAATTTTCTTTTTGCTTCCTTTTGAAAATAACATCTGCTTTAAAGTGCATATCATATGTCAATATATTACATTCAACCTCACTAATTATTGTATCTACCACTTCTTTGATTATCACTAGCATTTGTTTAAGTCTCTCACTCTTTACCACTTCCTGATAAACTTCCCTTATACAATTCTAAATCTTTTTTATTTAACCTTCATAAGTAATTTCTAAATTATATTGCTCATAGTTATTGTTCTCCAGTTTCTTATTCCCTCACAGTCTCTCTTTTTATATAAACGTAATTACACATTTACATATTTATTCAATATCTATCCCTCTTTCCATCTACTGATTCATTACTTTTCTTTCTTGTTCATTCAAATTCGTATAAAAGTTATACCTTAATCCACCCAGCCCTCATACACTACTTTTTATTAGAGAACGGACAACCTGCGTATCTTTACTCTGAACGGAGAACAAACATTCTCCAGCAGGATGTTAATTTACTAGTAATTCCCACTAAAAAACAAGTCTGTTGTTTCACAGCAGCATATTAATCTGCTGTGGAGCTTGGAATATACTGAAGATAATAGCCACCATTATTTTACACTCGCTAAGCAGCACTTTTGCTGTTTAACAAGTGTAAAATTAAAATAAAAAAAAAAATAAAAATATATAATGAAAGGAAAGAGTGTGCTTGTGTGTGTGTGTGTGTGTGTGTGTGTGTGTGTGTGTGTGTGTGTGTGTGTGTGTGTGTGTGTGTGTGTGTGTGTGTGTGTCTTTATGATTGTGTGCATGAGTGTATATGTGCATGAAAGTGAAAATGAGATCAAGCAAGCCATTATTTTACACTCATTAAGCAGCAAAAAGACTGATCCATGTGTCAAGATTGCATTGAGGAACTCATTCAGTATCCTCAAAGCAGAAGCCTGTGATAACCCAAAGGTGTCCACAGACTGTCTCTGGAAGGTCCCCGTAGCATGTATACTGATAATGTCTCTGTCCACTCTAAACCTATAAAGGATTTCTTGATTATCAAAGTTATAATGAATAATCCTCTGCTTATATTTCCAAATTCCTGGTGGGGGAGTACCTATGTCAATATTAGGGTCCCTCCTGGTCCACAGTGTGAATGGTATGGCAGTAGGAAGGGCTTCCATTACATCAGTTGCCAGGTAGTGCATGATGCATAGGGGTGCATTACCAACATCTCTGCCCAGCATCCTAGCAGTGCACATGATTCCCATATCTGGCACACCTCTTCCTGCATGGGTAGATACCCAGTGGTCATCTTTTATTAAGCTGCACACTGTTTTGTTTTTTTTATTTAAGTAAGTAGTTTTTCATGTTAAAGGTAATTGCTGTATAATAATCTGTATTTTCTTATTTTGTGCCCCCCCCCCATTTTTTAATGCACTGGAGCCATGGTTTATGACAGACAGATGCCTGGAGGAGTCTGGGGTGCCCTTCAGTATGACCCAGCTACTGCATGTAGGATGTTCATTGATTGTTGCATTCTGCATAATATGATTATATGTTGGTCTTCTGGCAAAGTGATCCAAGCTGTCACTGCAGCTCCCAGTTCTAGTCCCACTATGACTAATGATGAACAGCTTGCAGCAGTAGTAAAAGACCCCATGTGGCAGGCTCATGCACGATGGCATGTCACTGGACGGGTTAAGAGGCAGCATCTAGTCCAGAATTATGGACCACAACTTTCAGGTTAGTGTTTCCTTTTTTTTTTTTGAAAAACATATAGAGCAGAATTGATAGATGCAGTGATAGCTGTGGGCTATGTTGTGTAGTTCACAGTTTGCTGTCACTGTTCATCTAACATTCACTCTCATCTTAAAATATATATATATTTATATATATATATATATATATATATATATATATATATATATATATATATATATATATATTTATTTTTTTTTTTTTTGTTACTGGCTGTTCAACTGAGTGCTCACTGATTCCTGTGCAGTGATGCTGAAAGGCAGCAAATGAATAAATAAGTCAATAGTTGCACATGCTGTATTTAATAACTGTATTGTTTGTTTATTTAGTATTATATAGAAAGCAGTACTGTGAGAAGTTATATTGAAAAATGAAACTCATTTCTAATTTCTCTATAATTTCTCCCACCCACCCCACTTTCATTAGATTTATACTCTCTACACTCCTCCCACACCACACTCTGTCCAATCCCCTTACCCACCCAATTTCCCCAACCCTCCAACCTGCTGTTTCCCCTCCTACTATACTTACCTTTCCCCTTTTAACATTACACTACCTCCTGTACTCTCCCTCTACCAATCTGCCGTATCTCTTCTTTGTTAACCCCCTACTTCTCATCTATACTCTCCATTGCTATTACTAGGAGTAAACAATACAGAAGTAATAGGTCTAGGCCTTGGTTCTCCCATAGACAACAGGATGGAACACCTGTCCAGTCTAGAGCCTCACAGATGGATAATGTGAGGCTAATGTTAATATATAGTAATAACACAGGGAGAATATGTGATACAATAAAACAGAATTGGAATGTTTTGCTGACAGATGAAAAAATAGCCAAGGTAGTGGGAGAAAAAACAGTTTTTGGCTTTAGAAGAAATAAAAATCTGAAGGATTTATTATGTCATGAAGGGAAGACCTAAAAAGTAGGAAGAATTTTTCACAATTGCAGGTACACGAAAGTGCAGAAATTGCAAAGCATGTGAGCACATTGTGGAGGCAGAATCCTATGTACACCCTGTATCAGGAAAAAAATATTGTTTTGATTTGTATGCAGATTGTAGAACAAAGAATGTTGTTTACCTGTCTGTCTGTCAGGACTGCAGTTCATTCTATGTAGGAAAAACTAACTGCATGCTGAAAAACAGAATTGTGAACCATTTGTCCTCTGTAAGATTAAAACATGAACATAATGCACTTTTCGAGCCCATTTCTAAGTATGAAAATTATAAGTTTAACTTTATGGTTAGAAAGGCTCATTTTTATATTACTGTATTGCCTTTCTATATTTTGAATACTGTAGTTTGTTTTCTTTACCTTGTGTTTTGCTTGCATTCTGTTTTAACAGCATATTAAAACTTCCTTATGTTAATCTGACCCCTTTCAATCCATCTTGCTGTTTTCAGCTGCCTGTCCTGCCTTGCCAGAGAATGATAAATATAAGGATAGGATAAAAACTTCAACAATTTGCTTAATGCTTAATTGTCATTCAAAGGGGATCCAGTATCCTCTGTGCCTGGGATGACATGATTGACAGACCACGATGTTTGCCAGAGATAAAATCTGAAGGTAGTCTAAACCTCCAGGCTAGTTGGCCAACACAATGTGTCTGAAAATCTCCAAGTGCAACTAACACTAGGTAACTGCAATCAAAAATTGTTGTGCTGCTACAGACCCCACCATACCCCAAGATTCTCACTACACCTTTCTAAACATACTGGAAAATATTAAGATAGAACCAAAACACCCTACTGCTGGTGATTTTAACTACCCCCTGCCATACTGGGAAAACTACAATATCCTAGACCTGGTCATTACCAACATGGGAAATCAATGCTCCATACTATGGTCACCCCAGTAAATAAACCACCATAAAAAACTTCTCCAAAGCCAACTTCATGCTACTCAAGAAGTAACAAACTTTACAACAAAAGGAAGAAACTTTTGCAGAAAGAGTAAAAAATCCCAGGAAAAAAAAAACTCTTACTAGCCTCAGTAGTAAGAAACTGAGATGCTCTCAAAAAACCTCCAAATTAGTTAAAAAAAAAAAAAAAGAAAAAAGAAAAACCAAAAAACCACATATAACTATGTCAAGAATCTAAATGGCTATGCTCAGATCTGATCTGAGCTAAAGCTACCTTTGGGAAAAACATGTATCCATGAATTACCATATAGGTGGCAAGACATCTGCAACAACTGGAAAGGCCTCAGAAATACCTCACTAAAAGAATCATTGGACCTCTTCAAGAGGAACCTTGCAGGAAAGTAAATAATGTGGGAAGAAATAGGGCTGATAGCCTAGTACCAACCTATGAACCTATGAACCTATGTATAAATAAAAACAAAAGCGGAGGTGATTTGATAAATGAGACAGAGTTGAATGAAGCAAAATGGATCACTGAGCTAGCAACATACAAAACCCCAGGTTTAAATGGGGTCATACCTTTAAGGCCTGCACTAAAGAAAAGGAGGGTGCGGTACTGAATGTTAACTGAAGAGCTATATATAAAAACTGCAGTTTCATTTGAGTTTTGTATCTGAAGAAGGGCTTGGTCCCAAAACTGCTCATTCCTGTGTTTTTTTTAATTGTGTTTTAAATAAATGTTTTGAAGTTGTTCAGCGTGGTGGCCAGTACCTGCTTTTTTCTTCTTTCCTTTGGAATCTTTGTGGGCAGGCAGTCTTTGGTGGAGCATCTACAGTTCTTTTTTGTTTAGTCCCTCCAAAATTAATGAAAAGACAAGACAAAAACTGGTCAGGGAGGCTGGCGAGAGACCTAAAGCAACACTGATGGAGCTGCAGGAATTTCTGGCAAGTACTGGTTGTGTACTACATGTCACAACAATCTCCTATATTCTCCATAAGTCTGGACTATGGGGTAGGGTTGCAAGAAGGAAGCCTTTTCTTACACAGAAAAACATCCAGGCCTGGCTAAAATTTGCAAAATAATATATCACGTCTCCCAAAAATCATGTGGGAAAATGTGTTATGGTCTGATGAGACCTGGTTGAAATTTTTGGCTACAATTCCAAAAGGTACGTTTGGCACAAAAACACTTCACATCACCAAAAGAACACCATCCCCATGGTAAAGCATGGTGGTGGCAGTATCATGCTTTGGGGTTGCTTTTCTTCAGCTGGAACTGGGGCTTAAGTCAAGGTGGAGGGAATTATGAACAGCTCCAAATACCAGTCACTTTTGGCCCAAAACCTTCAGGCATCTGCTAGAAAGCTGAAGATGAAGAGGAATTTCACCTTTCAACATGACAATGACCCCAAGCAGACATCCAAATCAACAAAAGAATGGCTTCACCAAAAGAAAATTAAAGTTTTGGAATAGCCCAGCTAGAGCCCAGACCTAAATCCAATAGAAAATCTGTGGTGTGACCTGATGAGGGCTGTGCACAAGAGATGCCCTCACATTCTGACAGATTTGGAGTGCTTTTGCAAGGAAGAGTGGATAAATATTGTCAAGTCAAGATGTGCCATGCTGATAGACTCCTACCGCAGAAGACTGAATGCTATAATTAAATGAAAAGGTGCTTCAACAAAGTATTAGTTTAAGGGTGTGCACGCACAACAAATATTAGTTTAAGGGTATGCACACTTATGCAACCAGCGTATTGTACTTTTTAAATTTTTTCCCCTAACAGATTTGTTTGTTTTTCAATTGAATTGTACAGATTATAGGTCACATTACAGGTGGAAAAAGTTTTGAAATGATTTATTGTGGTCTCATTTTTTATATCACAAAAACCTGGCATTTTAACAGGGGTGTGTGCAAGTTTTATATCCACTGTGTATATATATAGGTTCATAGGTAGATATTAGGCTATCTGCCCTAGGACATTTATAAGCCTAGCCAGAGTGCATTTGGCTTCCGCCTCCCTATTAGATTAGCCTACTGTGCCTCTGTAAAGTAGGTCACAGAAGGTATCCTTTAAGATTAGTTTACTGTGCCTCTGTCTAGTAGGGAGACAGAAGAGATCCCAGGGGTGAATTTGCAATTTCCCGTCCACGCTTTCAGATTTCACTTGAAGAGGGTCAGCAAGGGGCTATGTCTAACATGAATTGGGATTCTATTCCAGAGTGAGGGGAACCTCTGGGAAATGAATCTGTCCCTCCAGCATGTCCTATTTATTTTTGTGCTGGGGTTTAAGTCCCTGGAGCGTGTAGTTCTAAGGGACTTGGATTTTTTGAGGTGGAGCATGTTCATTAATTCTGGGTTTGACATGGCTTTGTACGTCAGGCATAGATCACCTCTGAGTAGGCGGTAAGCAACTGAGTAGAGCTGGAGTTTCTTTAGTCGAGCTGCATAAGACATCTGTTTGTAGCCCATGATCCTCTTGGTGAGGTACTTTTGGGGTCTCTCCAGTTGCTGCAGGTGTCGGGTAAGGTACATCCCAAAAGGGGCATTGCATTCAATTATGGGCCTGATGAGTGACGAGTAGAGGGGCACAATGACCTCTCTTGATCTAGATGCGAACCCTTTCGTGATAAGGTAGGCTATATAGAAGGTCTTTCTAACCACTTTGGCAATGTGATTATCAAAGGAGTGATTACTATCTACGCTGGTCCCCAAATCTCTAATTACTTCTTCCGTACTTAATGGATTACCACCTATGTGGTAATTTGTGGGCACCTTGTTTTTCCCAAAGGGGATGACTATGCACTTTTTAGCATTTAGCTTGAGGCCATGGCTCTGGCACCAAGCATCCATTTCTGTGAGACCCTTTTGGAGGATGCTTGTGTCAGCTGGAGAGTCGATTATGGCCCCCAGTTTGCAGTCATCTGCGAACTTTGTCAGCCATAATCCCCCTGTGTTAGCCTGAACCTCAGAGAAGTATATACCAAACAAGAGAGGTCCCAGAACTGAGCCCTGTGGGATGCCACTTGTAACTGGTTTGGATTCGGACATGGCACCTGCGATTCTGACCATGTGGGTTCTATCCCTGAGCCAGATTGCAACCCATCTTGTGATATAGGGGTTGATATTTAAGCTGGTAAGCTTATTTATGATGCCCGAGTGAGGTATTGTGTCGAAGGCTTTTGTGAGGTCCAGGTAGGCTGTGTGGACTACCTTGCCCTCATCTATGGCTTTGATAACTGTTTCAAAGAAATCAACTAGGTTTAAGAGGCAAGATCTGCCCTTAACAAAGCCAAATTGGGTAGGGTCCAGTGTCTGGAGGCTCCCAATGTCTTTGTTTATGAGTTCCATGATAATATGCTCCATAGCTTTACAGACCAGACTAGTCAGGCTTATGGGGCAATAGTTCCTGGGGTCCGTTGTGGCACCACCTTTGTGGAGTGGGACCACTGTAGCTGTACGCCATTATTTGGGTACATATCCTGTAGTAAGGCTAAGTTTGAACAGTGACTTAATGTGAGGGTTCAGTTCTTCTTGGAACTCGGGTAAGACACAGCCTGGGACACCGTCCGGTCCCATAGATGCTGTGTTTTTTGCTTTGGAGAGGGCAGCTTTCACCTGTGCATCTGTGATGTCAGGGAGGTTACATTCAGTTGGAATAGGCATTTGCTCCTTTGGGGGGGAAGAAGTTTGCGCTGAATCTGTCTGCCAGGATGTTGGCTATGTCTGTAGGTTCGGTATATTTTGTACCGTTATGCAACAATTCAGAGCATATCTGGGAGTTTCCACCCATATTCCTGACATAACTAAAGAAGGCCTTGTGATTATCTTTAGTGTCTAGGGCAATTTTTCTTTCGAAACTGGCCTTTGATGATTTTATAAGGGATCGAAGTTTCTTGCTAATACTGATCAAAGATGCCTTCCTTTTTTGGGATTTTGCTCTGTCATGTAGTAGCTTCCTCCTTCTGTTGTATAGCTTATTTATGGCCGGGGTCCACCAGACAGGTCTCCTGTTTTTGGAGGAGTGAGTCTTGGTTTTATTTGGGATAGCACGATCCATGCATTCCTGCAGGTGCACATAAAATGCATTGTAAAGGATTCTGCGGATTGGGCTGTATTATCCTCTGGCCCAGGGGCTTTGAAGGATTCCACCTCAGTCTTGAGAAGTGCAAAGTTGGCTTTTGAGAAATTCTTTACAGTGATTTCCTTGGCTGGGGGTGGGGATGGGATATGGATGTCCAGGGAAATTTGTTTATGGTCTGATCTTACCAATGAGGGGTTTACCTCTGGTGTGGAACATAGAGTCCCCATGATGGTGATGACCAGGTCCAATATGTTGTTCCCTCTTGTGGGAGTGGTGACCAGTTGTTCCATCGTGTTAGAGTTTATAAATTCAAGGAACCGTTGGGCGAGGGTGTTTGGGCTTGAGTAGTTTTCTCAGTCAATGTTTGGGTAGTTGAAGTCACCCAATAACATAGTGTTTGGAGAGACCTTCATATTCTCCAGTGTTATCAGGAATACCAAGTGGGGTTCCTGTAATAGGGAGGGTGTTCTGCAGCAGGCTACAAACTGAAAGGCAGTTTTGCCCACTGATAGTTGCACATGGATGGTTTCCGATGCTTCGTGCAGTGCCACTAACCTGGAGGTGTAGGTATCTTTGATGAATATAGATACTCCCCCTCCTTTTGTGCTTCGGTCCGAGTTTTGGGGCCAAAATGCATGGTATGAGTTATAACCTGGTAGTGCTGGGGTGCTCTCAGGAGCCTTCAACCAGGTTTCTGTTAGTGCACAGACATCAATTTTCTCCATACTGAGGAGAGTCTCGAGTGTGTGCATCTTGAGGTTTAGGCTTCTGGCATTGAGTAGCATTACCTTTAGTTTTTTTATCCTTGGGTTGTCTATGGAGGTGGGTTTGTCCTTTGAGCCTTGCCTAAAAAAGGCACTATGGGGGTGGCAAGAGCCTTGGCCAGTATACGAAAGCCTAAGTGTGACAGGTGCAAGCCGTCCCTAGCGAAGCAACATGGCTTGTCGAGCATGTCATCCCAGGATGACAGACACTGGATCCCCTTTGAATAACACCAATACTTTAGCCAATTATTGAAACTGATCATTTTGTCTTTATACTGTGGCATCATTCTTGGTGAGGGCAAGATGCTACTCAAGGTCAGGGTCATACCAGTCTGGGCTACATGACCAGAGAGCTCCTCTATGTCTCTTTTCATGTAGTTCAGGGAGGTACGTCTCAGGTCATTCACACCAGCATGGACAATGATGAAGTCATACTTGTACTTGCTTTGGAGTGACCTGAGTGCTTGCATTATGTGGTGGCTCCTGGCACCCGACAGGCAGCTTACAGTGACCTTCTCCTTCTTCAGTTTGGTGAGCGGGACGTCAGTGTGCCGGACAACAGAGTCCCCTATAACAAGTTTATTTGGTGTGTTGTTTGGCCTTAAGGGATGTGACTGTGAGGCACACTGATTTTGTGAGATATGTGATTCGTGGGTATTGTTGAGGGGTGGCTGTTGCTTGGATATCTGCTTAGGAGGTCTTTGCTGTTTAGGCAGATTTTTATTTAAAGCCTCCGATTATGTTTTTGTGTGTTTATGTGTTGGGTATGCAGATGCAATAGGTCTGTGTGAGACTGGATTTGTGGTGCGGGTGGTTACCTTTTCCTCCTGACTGACTGTGCCAGTCTTGGGTTGAGAGAGCTCTGCCTCCAGTTTGGCTGTGTAACTGCATCTCTCACATGTATTAGAGTTTGTTGGAAGGAGGAGAGGGTTGTAACATTGCCTCAAAATTCCCAGATTCACCAGATGGACTGGAGAGTAAGCCTGAAACTGACCCTTGGACATGCCAGATTAGTATAGGGAACTGTTTTTTTACTGATCAGATTAGGGAAGGGAACTGATTTTTCACTTGATCAGGAAGGACCAATCGGGAGCCTAATACTTATGAGAAGTCAAGGAGGGTGTAGTGCTTTAGTTAGTTAGTGTTTCCTTATAAGAGCTGAGCAAGTGCAGGGCTTTAGAAAGAGAATAGAGTGACTTTTGAACAGTTCTAAGGGAAAACGTGAAGAGCAGACTTTGTGGAGCCTGGAATAGTTTAAACCTGTTTAGGCAGCACTGCCTGACACTGCTCAGTGTGCAAAACTGCACAAAAAGAGAGTTGTAGGGTTTTAAGAGAGAGAGATCAAGGAGTTTAGAATTGACCCAAAATGGCCAATAAAACTACAGCTTCTAGGCAGTAACCACTCCTTCAGGGACAGGCAGGCTGTTCAGTGTTAACCACTGCCACTGGTGAACACAGAGACTTCCCTTTAGCCCAAGCAAGCACTGGCCTTCTAGAAACTTCCAAACAGTTCAGAACAGCAAATCTGTAACTGAACTTTCTTAACTTTCAGAAAGTGGGAAAAAAGCAAGATTTTTTTTTTCTTTTTGTTGTAGTTTAAAGGTAGCAGAGATACACAAGCAGCAAAATATTCACAACAGTGCAATAAATGACCCCACACTTGAGTGCTAGGCCAAAATCAGGTAAAATGCAGTTTTTAGAGAAAAAACGATTTTAAATTAAGTGCAACACAGGAAATGCAGTAAACAGGCTCTAGATGTGTTCCAAGTACTGTTACTGTTACAGATATAAACTTTAGCAAGCCGGAAAATGCCAAAAGGTAGGCAGCAAAGCAGTAAAACCTAACAAAAAATCAGAAGAAAATACTTTAAATCACAATATATATATATATATATATATATATATATATATATATTTTTTTTTTTTTTTTTTTCAGTATCTCGAGACTATGAAGCGAACATTCACAATATCGAAACCCCAAAAGTGCAAAATTGCGACTTTTAAATACACCCTCCACCACACAAACAAACACATACATCTTCCTCCCCACACTACAACAAACCAACAAAACACACACAAACACAACACAAATATATACACCTACCCTACATATAAGCAGGGGGGCAAGCCTTGTGCACCCCCACTACTTATATATACTAACTCCGAGGTTGCACTAAAAAGGCAAAGACACTAAACCCACCACTACATACTCTATATTCCTCTTGCACAAACACACACCACATAAGTACAAACACCACCCTCTCAACAGTGACACACTGACACTCTTACCTACCTACCCTAACCTACACCTAAAACTTCCTAACACACTCACATACACTCAAATCCCTACCCAAAACCCTTAAAAAAACAGCACGTACCTGAATCTCCACATATATCCACACAACGGCAGGCAAACCATATCCCACAGCACATTGCACCTTAAAAACACAGCAAATCCCATGTACAGTGCCACCACAACTGCGAATTCGACACTTCAAACTCGATCAAGTGCAGTTTCACTCATCTGCACTTTTGGCACTTTCTTCTCAAGATACTAAAAGTCTTTCGGCTTTTCCCAGTTAGGGGTCACTGGTTCGCTCATGATTGGCAGTGGATTTTATGATGCTGAGTTGCCAGCCCAATGCCTAACCTTCAACGAAGGCATGCCCATTCACACTTGCACCTACCTGCATGTCTTTAATGTCACTCAACTGTGGGGAGGACATGCAGACTCCACACAGAAGGCGCTCCAGCCAAGAATCGAATGGGAGAACCTCTTGCTGTGAGGCGACAATGCTAACCGCTGCACCACCACACTCTAAATTCAAAATTTCAGTATTTCAAGATAGTGAAGTGCTTTTATAAATATATATATATATATATATATATATATATATATATATATATATATGTGTGTGTGTGTGTGTGTGTGTGTGTATGTATGTATATATATATATATATATATATATATATATATATATGTGTGTGTGTGTGTGTGTGTGTGCGTGTGTGTGAAATACAAAAGGGGGATAGAAAAATATTGTACAAGTGCATGTGTTTCAACAGTCAAATATCTTAATCTGCAAATATATATACTTGAGGTCTTCTTCTTCTTTCAGCTGCTCCCATTAGGGGACACCACAGCAGATCATCTGTTTCCATTTCTTCCTGCCCTCTGCATCTTGCTCTGTCACACCAACCACCTGCATGTCCTCTCTCACCACATCCATAAACCTTATCTTAGGCCTTCCTCTTTTCCTGTTACTTGGCAGCTTCATCCTTAGCATCTTTTTCCCAATATACTCTGCATCCCTCCTCAGTACATGTCCAAACCAACGTAATCTTGCCTCTCTGGCTCTGTCTCCAAACCTTCCAACCTGGGCTGACCCTCTAATATACGTTTGGAGGAGGCACCCTCATCACACCCAGTGCAAATCTTAACATCTTTAACTCTGCCACGTCCAGCTCTGACTCCTGCCTTTTTGTCAATTCCACTGTCTACAACCCATATAACATAGCTGGTCTCACTACACTCTTGTAGACCTTCCCTTTCACTCTTACTGGTACTCGTCTGTCACAAATCACTCCTGACACTCTTCTCCACCCACTCCATCCTGCCTGTACTCTCTTCTTCACCTCTCTTCCACACTCACCATTACTCTGAGCTGTTGATCCCAAGTATTTAAACTCATCCACCTTCACCACCTCTACTCCCTGCATCCTCATCATTCCTCTATTCTCCCTTTCATTCACAACATGTATTCTCTCTTAGTCCTGTTGACCTTCATTCCTCTTCTCTATAGAGCATATCTCCACCTCTCCAGGGTCTCCTCCACCTGCTCCCTACTCTCACTACAGATCACAATGTAATCTGCAAACATCATAGTCCATGGGGACTCCTGTCTGATCTCATCTGTCAACCTGTCTATCACCATTGCAAATAAGAAAGGGCTCAGAGCCAATCCTTGATGTAATCCCACCTCCACCTTAAACGCCTCCATCACTCACACCACAGACCTCACCACTGTCACACTACCATCGTACATATCCTGCACCACTCTTACATACTTCTCTGACACTCCCGACTTCCTCATTCAATACCACAACTCCTCTCTAGGCACCCTGTCGTATGCTTTCTCTAAATCCACAAAGACACAGTGCAACTCCTTCTGACCGTCTCTGTACTTCTCCATCAACACTCTCAGAGCAAACATCACATCTGTAGTGCTCTTTCTGGCATGAAACCATACTGCTGATCACAAATCATCACCTCCATTCTTAACGTAGCTTCCACTACTCTTTCCCATAACTTTATGCTGTGCCTGATCAGTTTAATCCCTCTGTAGTTACTACAGCTCTGCACATCACCCTTAGTCTTAAAAATCGGTACCAAAACACTTTTTCTCCATTCCTCAGGCATCCTCTCACTTTCCAAGATTTCATTAAACAATCAAGTTAAAAACTCCACTGCCATTTCTCCTAAACACCTCCATGCTTCCACAGGTATGTAATCTGGACCAACAGCCTTTCCATTCTTCAGCTTCTTTATAACTATCCTTACTTCCTCCTTGCTAATCCACTGCACATTATGATTCACTATCCGCACATCATCCAACCTTCTCTTCCTCTCATTCTCTTCATTCATCAGCCCCTCAAAGTACTCTTTCCATCTGCTCAACACACTCTCCTCACTTGTGAGTGTGTTTCCCTCATTATCCTTTATCACCCTTACCTGCTGCACATCTTTACTAGCTCGGTCCCTCTATCTAGCCAATCGGTACAGGTCCTTTTCTCCCTCTTTCGTGTCCAACCTTTCATACAACTCTTCATACACCTTATCCTTAGCCTTCACCACCTCTCTCTTTGCTATGCACCTCATCACCTTATACTCTTGTCTAGTTTCTTCATCTCTCTGACATTTCTTCACCAACCTCTTTCTCTGTATACTCTCCTGTACTTCCTCATTCCATCACCAGGTCTCCTTGTCCTCCTTCCTCTTTCCAGATGTCACAAAGCACCTTTCTAGCCATCTCCCTTACTAGCTCTGCTGTAGTTACCCAGCTGTTCGGTAACTCTTCACTGCCACCCAATGCCTGTCTTAACTCTTCCCTGAACTCCACCTCACAATTACCCTTTTTCAATTTCCACCATTTGATCCTTGGTGCTGCCCTCACACTCCTCCTCCTCTTCTTGATCACCAGTGTCATCCTAAAAACCACCATCCTATGCTTCCTAACTACACTTTCCCCTGCCACCAATTTACAGTCTCCAATCTCCTTCAGACTGGCCCTTCTACATAAGATATAATCCACCTGTGTGCATCTTCCTCCACTCTTGTATGTCATCCTATGCTCCTCCCTCTTGTTAAAATAGGTATTCACCACAGCCATGTCCATCCTTTTTGCAAAATCCACTACCTTCTGCATTCCTTTGCTTAACACCATACCTACCCATCACTTCCTCATCCCCTCTGTTCCCTTCACCAGCATGCCCATTGAAATCTGCTCCAATCACCACTCTCTCACCCTTGGGTACAGTCATCACCACTTCATCCAGCTCACTCCAAAATTTTTCTTTCTCATCCATCACACACCCAACTTGTGGAGCATATGCACTAGCAACATTCATCATTACACCATCAATTTCCAGCTTCATAAACATCACTCTATCTGACACTCTTTTCGCCTCCAAAACACTCTTAGCATGCTGTTCCTTCAGGATAACCCCTACGCCATTTCTCCTCCCATCCACACCATGATAAAACAATTTGAACCCGCCTCCAATACACCTAGGCTTGCTCCCCTTCCATCTGGTCTCTTGCACACACAATATACCAACCTTCCTTCTGTCCATCATATCAGCTAGCTCTCTTCTTGTACCAGTCATACTGCCAACATTCAAAGTTCCGACCCTCACTACCACAGCCCTAGCCTTTACCTGCCTTCAGGCATGCCTTTCCCCTCTTCTCCTCCTTCAGCCAACAGTAGCCCAATTTCCATCAGCATATATATACTTGAGGTGACATTCTGAAATGCATAAAAAATAAATAAATGGCATTTATGTAATCAGACATCCATTTGTTCATGACAGGGAGAAAATACTGATATGTTAACAGTTTACAGTAATAAATGAGAATATCAGTAAAGAATATGAAAATAATAATCTTTACAGGTTACTCTGTAAAAGTATTATTAGTAATGTTCAAATAACACTAATGCTGACTGCATGTAATACAGTTTTGAATTAAAACTTGCAGATACAGATGTAAGAAATTGTGTAGCATTGCACAGAAATTGTTGTAAGACCTTTTTTAATTATTGTAAGAATACCATTTCTATGGGAGCTATCTAGATATAGGTAAAAAGAATTGCTGAACTTAATTGTTTGTTCATAGGTATTTCTTGCTGCACGTACAATATGGCTGAAATAACACTCACCACATCCTAGTCAGATGACTGTGGGGTCAGGGAAGTGGGAGATACATAGCTGAAATAATGAGCAGTATATAACATTTCAGAGAACAAGATATTTTACTTCCTTATTATACTTTAGACAAAGCTATGCATAAAAGGAAATTCACACTTCTTGAATTGCTACATTTCAACATTTGCAGTTCAGGTTTTCCACAGCGTGTTACATGCATTTTTTTAAACAAAATACACAACTGCATTCATACTTCTTTACTCCCCTCTACAATGCAATAGAATATTTAACTACTGTATTTTAATAATTTACATATGTATGCTGTCAGTATTTACAATCAGACCAAATAAGTCAAACAAGAAATGAATACAGGGAATTTAAGACCATGTGTATATGTGGAATACAGTCAAATACAGATAAACAGGATGATTCTTCTCACATTTACTTGTAGCTGAGGAACAGATCCAGTGTAATTACCAACATGAAAAGAGAAGAACAAAGAGGCTTGTGGAATCCTCTGGTAATAACATGTGTCCCTAAGATATCTACTACTTAGCTAAGCACAGTAGAAATTATTACACATAGTTCAGGGTAGCATAAATAGCACAGAGAAATACTTTTAAAACTGATTTCAGTGGTAATCCTGCAAACAGCTGTTGTTATACCTTTGCAGCTGAAAGAAATGCAAATGAAGACAGGAATAGATTAAGAAAAATGTGTTATACTGTCATTGTTAACCATGATTGTGCCTTCTGTGTGGAGTCTGCATGTCCTCCCCGCGGTCGAGTGGGCATTCAAAAGACATGCATTGAATGGGCATGCCTTCGTTGAAGGTTGGGCATCGGGCTGGCAACTCGACACCATGAAAACCAACTGCCAATCATTAGCAGACTGGAGTTCCGCTGTGGCAACCCCTAACCGGGAAAAGCCGAAAGACAAACAACAACATTACCTGCAGTACATATTGATTTCTTTCATGCTTGATGTCTGTGTACTGTAAAATGTGATTAAAGAGTACAGAATTGAAAGAAAAAAACCTAAAAGAAAAAAAATCCCTTGCCATTTCAATGCCGTACAATTATGCATGAGCAGTACTCTTACACATTCGCCCAAGATGCATAAGCCCTTCCCCAATCACTACTCACCACTGTACGCATAAGCATTTCCCATACACAAATATACTTCAATAAAGATATTTTTTCTTAGTAGTTTATTGAGTTGCTACCTTGTATTACAACAGTATTGTGTGGATTGACTTTGCTTTTTCTGTTTTGTCTCTCCCCACCTCTTTTTTCTCTTTTATTTATAATTTTGTTTATGCATTTCTTTTTCCTTTGTTGTTTTGCTTCTCTCCCATTTTATTTTTCTATTATACAGGTTCAAATTCTCCAGAAGCAGACCAGGCATGTACCTCCAAGGCTAGGGATAGGTCAGTCTCTGCCCTTCTGGGGCTGTCCTGACAGGATGACAGTGGAACCGCTGGTCCTGCAAACACTTCGGCACGTGGCAGCCTGGAAAGCCTCACTGAATGGGGTCTTCAGAATTTGGGTGAAGACGCACTGGAAAAGGTAGTGACTAGGAGAATTATGTCAGTTGAAGCCTCTCTTCAGCATGTAGAAGACACGCTTGCCCAGTTAGTGCCAACCACTACACCAACACAGGCTCCTACCCTCCACAGCATTGAGGACCTCCACTGTAACACCATCTGGCTGTGGATGTGTTTAAGACTCTGTGGACTTTTTACACAGCTGGGACTTCCTCAGCCCTTCTTCCATTAATGTTTCTCCTTTACCCTCCTCCCTATTTTCCACCCACACTACCATTTAAAAAAACTTATGAAAAATGGGGGATGGGAGTCTATCACCCAACATAAACATAGTTCCTATCGTCTCCCACCTCCTCCAGCTCAAATCCTCTTGATGTTTCCCCTTGTGTGTTCATGTCTTTGTTTTGTCTTTTCTTTTTTCAGATTGGACTATAACCTGTTTTCTATTCTTTAATGAAACCATCAGGGTATCCACAAAATGATGCCTCTATATAAAACAGTTATATCCCCATTATTAAAAACAAAACAGTTTTAGCTGCTACATAGCCTACAGCTTTGCTATAATGCTTTTAGCATGACTGCTCTCAGCTGCTCTTGCCTACAATATGCCAAGGCACATATAATTTACAATTCTGTGGAATAATTCACACTAAGAAAAGATGAACTTGACATAAAAAACAGTGATATTACAATTTTTTCCAAAATTACATGAGTTTGTACTGATAACCCATTTCTAGCTCTACCTCAAACAACAGGTCTTTCAATGATCAGTATTCCCTGGCAATGTTTGGTTAATCCCATTAGCAGTCACTGCTGCATATGATTTCAAAGGCACCCCACCATCAGTTCCAGTCACAGTATTCCCTTATGTTGGATTAAACAGAACGGCTTCTTCATCAGTGGTTGTCTCAGGTCTCTAATGTTCTGTCATGCCTCTCTTTTCCCCTCAGTATATCTACAGAACCACATGGAGTCCAAAAAGAGTAGGGTGATCTGTATTTTTATACACAAATTACAGGGGAAAATAACATGAAAACATTTTCACTTTACACATTTACTTATATATACAATAGGTACAGTATGTACAATGTTGTTTTAGTCCCCAAAAAAAGAGCATTACATTTTATCCCACCACATACACACACACACACACACACACACACACACACACACACACACACACACACACACACACACACACACACACACATACTTTAACCCCTAATCAACCACATCACCAAATCCTATGTTTTGTTATGTAGTAACTGATAATCGCCCCTCAAAAAATAAGAAAACAAGCACAATATTTCTACCAGGCATAGTAAGTACAGGTGCATATATAGTCATATTTGTGATTGTATGTTGAACTGGCAGACATTTCCACAACTGAGTACTATGATTCTAGAATATTTTAGTGCCAAGAAATCTGCAAACTTTAGGAGTTTCCTGAATTTGCTTTCATTTATTCTTGAATCATTATTCATGAACCACAATCTTAACAACCTACAAAAACATTTTAAGTCTAGTACAAACTGAAGCACAGTAGTCATACATGAAAGCATAAAACTTAAACCTTTATTTAACAAAGTGCTTTGTGTGACAAAAATATTAAACATGTCATAATTATTGTTCATACATTTTAAGTCTTTGCATTCAATAAGGAATGTAATGTTTTCCTTAACTTTGCAATGCTTGTGTCCATCTATGTGGTATCTATATAGAAGGAGTTGAATACTATTAAAAAGCTTCTTTGAGGAAGATTCATCAGTTGTCTGATGCCCATGCCCTGGCCCAGCAATCACGGAGCCTCAATCCTCACCACTAACAGCAGTGAGGGGCATCTCATATAGGAGGAAAGGATAACAAATACACACAGTAAAGTGCAATGTCCCTTAAGAGCACTCAGAGATCACTGTCAGTCCAGGGCTAGTCGCTCTCTTGCTCTCCAGGTCCCCAATAAGACTCCCCACTGGCACAGCTATAGGGTCCAGATCTCAGCCTAGTGGGCAAGCTAAAATCTCCAGCACCCTCTCTGTCCAACCATTGTTTTATGTCCCTGCCCAAGTAGCTGACACACACACACACACACACACACACACACACACACACACACACACACACACACACACACACACACACTTTGAGATAAGCGCTTTATACAACCACACAGACACTTCTGGGAAAGGCTGGCACAAGTTCTCTAGCCATTCCCCTTTTACCCAGACTATACGGTAAAAATCACTGCCACCACCCAGCTAATAATTATCAGCTACCTAAAGGCCCTTAAAAGGGTTCCAGTTATTACTGTGCCATCCTTCTTTGGCTCCAGCACCACTGGGGAGGCCCAGGGACTGTTGGACTCTTGAATAACCCCTGGTTGCAACATCTCCTGTACCTCCTACCTCAGTGTCTGTTTGACTCTCTCATGCACTCTATAAGGGGCCTGCCTAATAGGTCTTTGGGGTCCTGTATCCACCTGGTGCTGCCCCAAGTGGGTGCACCCTGGTTTTCCAGTGAACATGTCCCCAAATTCCTGCAACACTACTCAGATTTCTCAAACCTGGGTAGGAGATAGCTGTTGGGACATTGCTACCTCTTCCACTGAAGTGTCATCCCGAGCCTCACTGCGGAGATCAGTCCCCAGATCTCCCTAAGATTCCTCCTGTAATCCACTGCAAATGCTCAGCACAAGGGCCTCCCTATCATGGTAAGCTTTCATCATGTTAACATGGTACAAGTTGTGCCTCTGCCTTCTGCCTAGCAGTTCCACCATGTAGTTAACATCACTTACCTTTCTTATCACCTTGTAGGGTCCCTCCCAAGCTGCTTGCAGCTTGTTGTGTCTGACAGGAATGAGAACCATTACCTGCTGCCCCACAGCATGCTCTCTAGCTTGAGCATTCCTGTCATCACACACCTTTTTCTGTTGTTGGGCTTCTGCCAGGTTCTCCTGGGCCAAGCTCATGAGTTCCCTGAGCCTTGTCCTGAGGTTTAGGATGTATGCCACAACAGACTCCTTGTTAGACTCGCACTCACCTTCCCACTCATCTTGAATTAAATCTAGAGGTCCCCTCACCCTATGCCCATACAGCAACTCAAAGGGTGAAAAACCTGTAGATACCTGGGGAAACCTCTCTGTAAACAAACAACAGATGGGGCAAATATTTGTCCCACTCCCTCTTAAACTAATCTGAAAATGCCTGTAGCATGGACTTGATTGTAGAGCTTAACCTTTTTACAAGACCATTAGTCTGGGGATTGTAGGGGGTGGTCTTCATGTGCTTCACCCCACAGGACTTCCACAGACAAGCCAGCAGGTCTGACATGAAATTGGCACCTCTGTCAGTCAATATTTCTTTTGGGAAACCTACCCCGCTAAAAATCTCTAACAAAGCATTTGTCACCTTCTCTGCCTCAATGGAGGACAAAGCCACTGCCTCAGGGTATCGTGTAGCATAATCCACTACCACTAGGATATACCTTTTCCCTGTGGAACTTAGGGTACTCAGAGGATCCACAATATCCATAGCTACCCTCTGAAATGGCTCCACAGTCACAGGCAAAGGCAATTAAAGGAGCTCTCACCTTGTCTCCTGCCTTGCCTACCTTTTGGCACTGCTCACAGGACCTGTAGTACCCTGTTACATCTCTGGAAATTACAGACCAATAGAAGTTCTGCATAACATGCCTCTTTGTACGTTTTATGCCCATATGACCTGCAAAGGGAATATCATGGGCTATGGCTAGATGCGCCAGATGGTAGGCTCTAAGCACTACCAACTGCTGTACTCTCTCACCTTCTAGCCCTCCCTCAGGGGTCCACTCTGTACAGTAACCCTTTGTCTCAGTATACAGATTCCCCCCTTTCCTTGAGAATCAAGTGCCTCCCTAGCTACCTTCCTCAAGCCTTGCAATGTAGGGTCTGAGAGCTGAGCCTGTCTCAACTCTCTCTTTGTAACCCTTCCTAACTCCCTTTCCAGAGGAAGTCTGGCATCCTCTGACAGTGGTGCCTCACTGTCAGCCTGGGTACTACTACTCACCTCTGCTTTTGCAGTCACTCTGTCCAAGGGACCATCAGTATCAACAAGCAGCTGTGGCTCACATTCAGTCTCACTGCTACAGAGTAGCTCCCTCCCTGAAGTAACCACCTCACCAGTCCTGGCTGTAAGTATTGAGTCTGTCTGGGTCTCCCCCAGGCTACCAGACCCACATGCTTGTCTCCTAGCCTGACTGCGTGTAACTGCATAAGCATATGGTACTGCTTCATCCAACTCCTTCCCTATCAGGATATCTGCAGGATGGTAGTTCGGTAACCCTGTTGTCTCAAGACAACCTACTATTGGCATTTTGTCTTTCCCACTTACTGGCTCCCTCACCTTTTGTTCCCCACCTTGTCTCCATGGACACCTGTATGCCACATGGCCCCACTGGATGCATTCTAAACATTTAACCTTAGCTCATGGACATGTACCTGGACTAGTGGCTTCCCCTGCTAATGGCAGATTCTGTTGGGGCAGTCTGTGCTGCCCACCATGGGTTCCTTTAGACCCAAGAGCAGTACTGGGGGTCCCTTTCCTGTGCAGGGCTGCCCTGCTTGCCAGGTATAGGTCTCCCTTCTTCCCCAACTCATCTGAAGTAGCACATTGTCTATCAGCTAACCAGATCATCATGTCCTCAGGCAAAGTGCTAAGGGCTTGTTCCCTCACCAAAAGGTCTCCCAGCACTTCAAAAGTGGTGACCTGATATCCACTCACCCACCTATGGAAATAAGTGCCCAGTTCAGCAACATATTCACACACACTTTCATCTGCCTTGAGTCTATGCTCACAAAACATTTTCCTATACATTTCAGGTGCTAGCTTAAACAATTCTAACAAGCGATTTTTAACATCAGTATAATCAAAACATGCAACGTCAGACATGTTTGACAAAACAGTTACAGCTTTACCATGGAGTAAGGGAGTCAGGAACTGTACCCAGAGCCTTTGGTCAACACTATACTAGTTGCATACCCTCTCAAACAAATGAATGAAACTATAAAAATTATGCCCCTCTTTAAACTGTGGAACAAATTTACTGACCTTTTGTGCTTCTGGGGTCCAGTTACTCGTTTCCCCATTACCTCCATGTCTCTGGTGAAGAATCAGCATTTCCCTCTCATGCCCCTTTTGCTGCTCCTTTTCCTCGGCTTCTGTCTCCAAATGCCTGGCCTCCAACTCAAGTCTCTTTAGCTCCAGATGGATTTTTAAGTCCTCTGTAGAAAGGTTGAGCTGTCCATTCTCCAAGGGTATTATATCTCCACTGCCAGTCTGATTGTCCTCCTGGTTGCTGTTTTCTGATGCAGCTGTAACCAAGGCTGCAATCAGGTCTGCCTTAGTCAGGTTTCCATGCAGCAGTCCCCTAGCCTGGCACATCTCCGCCAGCTGGCTCCCTGTCAGCTTTCCATACTCCTCTGCTGACATACTGCCTGCTCACCCCGACTAACTAAGCTAACAAAAGAAATAAAACAATTGTGATCTGAACTCTGAGTATTCACTGCATGGCTGATTTAGAGTACAAAACACCTTCAAAGCTCACTGTACACAAGCTACAGGAATTCACTCTACCCACACCACTACAAGCCAATTAGTATTTGCCAACCAATTAATATGTGGTGTGGATATCCCACCACTACCAAACAATTAATATGTGATGCCCATGCCCTGGCCCAGCAATCAAGGAGCCTCAATCCTCACCACTAACAGCAGTGAGGGGCATCTCATATAGGAGGAAAGGATAACAAATACACACAGTAAAGTACAATTTCCCTTAAGAGCACACAGAGATCACAGTCAGTCTGGGGCTAGTCGCTCCCTTGCTCTCCAGGTCCCCAATAAGACTCCCCACTGGCACAGCTATAAGATCCAGATATCAGCCTAGTGGGCAAGCTAAAACCTCCAGCAACCTCTCTGTCCAACCAGTGCTTTGTGTCACTGCCCAAGTAGCTGACACACACACACATATGCACACGCACACACATGCACACACACACACACATGCACACACACACACACACACACACACACACACACACACACACACACACACACTTTGAGATAAGCATTTTATACAACCACACAGACACTCCTGGGAAAGGCTGGCACAGGTTCTCCAGCTGTGCCCCTTTTACCCAGACTATATGATAGAAATCACTGCCACCACCCAGAGCTAATAATTATCAGCTACCCAAAAGCCCTTAAAAGGGTGTCCAATTATTACTGTGCAATATTATTATCCAACTGGTAAGTGTGACTAAACAGTTAAGGCTTATTTGGAGTGACTTGGACAGTAATCACTAGACATATGCAATGTATTCTAGAGCTTAAACTATCTCTACACAAAACTGCCTCAATTGAAATATTTTAAAAATATTTAATAACAAATAATTAAAAACACAAGACAATACTTTTTACTACACAGTGCTAGTCAAGAGTTCAGAGATCACAGACAAATACTTAAAATAATTCAGTAGTACAGTTCTGACATCACAGAAAAACACAGTCTAATATTTCTAGTTTCTAGCTATTTCTAAGAGAAAACACAAGTCTAAGATAAACTTACATATAGAGCAAAGGCAGTGCTGAGTTGGATGGTCAAGACAAAAATGCTTAATGCTCTCTGATTCTCTCTTGTTTTTCTTTAGTAAGCTCATACCAGGTCAGGAAGCAAAGCCATTAAGGATATTTATGCATGCAAATTCTGGCCATTACTCCGGCCTTAAAACAATAGCAAGAATTCCTTGACCTAGACAGGCCGGAGCCAACATTAAAGATCAAAGACAGTCATAAAATGCTTGACTTAGCTTCCTTACAGCAGAGTGCACTGTTGTTAAATTTTTTTGCAGTTCCACATGTAACAGCATTTTTTTTCCATTTACAACAACATGCCTGTGGTTTACATTACTATTTACAGATAACAGAATTATCTATAAAATTCTGTCTGGTTAGACTGGCAGCCTTCACAATTTGAATCAACATCATTCTCTATATTGGATGAGGCTTCATTTGTAAAGGTGGTGTCTATTAGTAAAGATTCAAGGGATCTCAGATACAGTGTTGACAATTGCTTCTTCTCTATTTTCTTCTATTGTGAAATTTATTTCCTTTGTTAGAGCCTTCATCTGTAAAATGGGCTACTCTTCCATGGTTAAAACAGGCACATTTCTCAATTATTAGTAGAATATTTTTTTTAATTTTCTTGTTTTGTAATTCAGAGTCAATGTCTTCCTTCGCATCCTTGTTTGACACATTTATGTAGCTTAATACTTGTTTTAGGTCAGACATTAACCCAATCAGATACCCAAGAATTATCATTGGCACCATTCAAATGTAATTTTCTTTGGTATTGTATAAGATATAATATGCCCTAACTGTGCTTAATATTATCATAAGCTATTTATCATCATAAGTAACTGATTTTCAATCAGTATTTCCCAGGCTATTACCTTCTACTACTTCTTTCACCACAACCTGATGGTGTGAACATTGACTCTACATAATGGTCACTTTTGATCTGACACCCCAAACCTATGTATAAAAATGGGAAAAGTGGGTTATGGGTGGATTTTTTTTTCTTTGACACCATATATACTGTCTTGTAATATTTCTGATATTATTTTTTTCATGTCTATATTAGTAGCCATCAAAATTGTATAATTAGTGTTGTGCAATGTAATAGGTTTCCAATTTGTTAAGTCTCTTTTATTCCCTCCTTTAACATAGGGATTTTATGATTCTAGCACAGTCTGTTTTAGAAAGTAAATCAGACTCATCCATTCATTAATACCTGTAAAAAAGTCCCTCTTGCTGTCTCCCATTACCTTATAAAAATATATCCTAAGCCATCTATCACTAGAACAGAATCTTTCCTGCCTCAGATTATTGCTCTGATTAATTCTGATAACACTGTTTTCTCTTCCATTAGTGTTGAGGCATCTGATCTAATTTTCTTAACTTTCCACCTACATGGAAAATGTTGTTGTTGTGTCTTTCAGCTTTTCCTGGTTAGGGGTCGCTACAGCGGAACTCCGGTCCGCAAATGATTGGTAGTTGATTTTTATGTGCTGAGTTACCAGCCCTGATGCACAACCTTCAACAAAGGTATGCCCATTCCCACATGTCTTTACGCAGAAGATGCTCTAGCTGAGAATCAAACCGGACAGCGTCTTACTGTGAGGCGACAACGCTACCGCAACACCACCACCGTGGGTTCCACCTACATGGAAAATAAAATTTATTTTTCTTATTCATATCTCCTATATATTAGTTTATTATAGCTTAAATTTAGTTTGCCTTATGGTCAAATGCCATCTACTGTTTATTACATCTCACATATATTACAATATTTCACTTCTTTCCCTAAAATGGGCTGATTTCTTCTTTCTTACCTCCAACCAAATGTTTTCCCAGTATAAAATGTCTTTCTACTGTAAAGTATTCATCAGATATCTCTTTCTCTTTCAAATGAAAGTTAGCATCACAGATTTCTAGTGCTGTATCTTAGGCATTACATTTTTTCTATGTATACTTATTTTGCATGTGTTCCATTCCTTTCTGATATCTAAATATAAACCTTTACAGCTTAGCTTAAAAGTTACTTGCTAGTCTTGCCAGAAGAAGTGAAAGGGTCTCATGTCAGCAAAATTATTAAAAAGTAGCCTTTCTTGTAATGTGATGGGTAAATCATGACATAAGCTAGTCAATTTCTTTAAATATATCTCTTTAAATATATTCCTGTTTGAAGGCTATTGTTATCATTTCCAAAAAAAAAAAAAAAAAGAATCAAACTGCTCTATGATCTGAAAAATATATATATATATATAATAATGTCTAGCTCTTTCTTGGGTGGCTCCTGAAAAAAAACATAAAGCCAATTTCCAATTTGAAACTGGTGCGGTGATAGGTATATAGTCTCAGTTTAGCAAAGCTAGAAAATGCCTACAAACTGAAATCAAATCTTAACATCTGACCCCATTTACTTTTATTCCTGTCTCCATTACAGTTAAAGTAACATATGACAACTATATCCATATCCATTAACAAAAAAGGTTACATCTTATGTAAAAAGTTGTTCTATAGATTTTGTTAATGTATAGTTGTACATAACAGTAAGATGTAATCCCCTGTCCTTTATCCTGTGATCTAGAACTAACAGTCTACCAGAACCCCCAATAGTTGTGTCGAAGACCTGAATATATGAGTTATTAAGTAGAACAGCGAATCCAGAACACAAATCTACACCCACAGACTACATTACTTGCCTTCTCAAAGCTTGTGCAAACTGCTTTCTCTTATAATTTTGTTAAAAATCTCAGATCCAATAAGAAAGTGATATGTGATTTGTTGCATTATACACAACTGCAAAAATAGTAAAGCATTGAGTAGTAAAGGCATCACTTTATTATTTATTTATTTATTTGCATTTGTTTAACCAGGATAGTCCATTGGGCTCGAAGAACCCGTTTTCAACGGAGTCCTGGGGAGAAAAGCTCCACATACAGATTACACAAAGATGAGGATATACATATACATTACATGGGGTTAAACATTGCACAGTTTATGTAATTAAACATGTAGAGAGAGCTAAAAATACAGGTTATAAGAGCAACAATATATTTTTTTTTTTTTTTTTTTGAGGAGAGTTAGTTAGTATGCTGGTAGCCAATGTGTAATGCTACCTGGGATTTTGAGTGACAGAAGAGAAAAGTACTAGTGTAAAGAGTACGTTATGAGGGGTGAGAGCAGTATACTGGTAGTCCATGAGTAATGCTACCTGGTGTTTAGAGTGAAAGAAGAGAAAAAGTACTACAGTAAAGAATAGGTTATGAGGGGTGAGAGCAGGAGCACTCCCATGTGGAGGTTAGATGATAGTGGAGTGATTTTTTAAAGGATGGGAGGCTTGTAATGGTACGAATGGAGGGAGGAAGGGAGTTCCATAAGCATGCTAGTGAGAAGGACAGGAGGTTTTGTCCAGGAGGGTGGAGGGGTCTGTGAATTTCTATGAGGTTTTGATTGTTTGATCTTAGATGTCATTGATTGTGGTGCATTTTAAAGGTAGACGAGAGTGCAGGGCAGAGGGATGGCTGGAAAATCAGTTTGTGAGCATATGTGAGTTGGGTGTAGGAGAGGTAGTTGGGTAGTTCTAACCAGTTCAGTTTGTGGAGTGGTTCACAGTGGTGGGTTGATGATTTGTTACAAGTGGCGAATTTGGCAATTTTATTGTAACAAGAGGATAGTTTGGTTTTGAGGGAGGATTGTAGGTTAGTAAGAAGAGGTGCCCCATAGAGAAGGAAGGGTAGGAGAAATTAGTAGAGAGAATAATCTTAGTAGCTGAGCTGAGGAATCGATTATGACAGTAGAGCATGCCAAGTTTTTGGTGGGTTTTATTTATGTTTTGTAGTAGATGGGAATTGAATTTAAGCTTGTCATCAATTTGGACTCCTAATAGTTTGGTTTCTGATACAAGCTCAAGGGGGATGTTATTTTGACTGGAGATGGAGAATGATTTATGATCGATGTTAGTAGTTTTTAAAGGAGTAAATATCATGAGTTTGGTTTTAGCAGCATTAAGAGCTAGATGGTTGTCTTTCATCCAATTTTCAGTGGTGGAGAAGGCATCCTGGGTTAGCTTTAAAAGAGTTGGGATGGATGAGGCAGCGGAGATGATTGTGGAATCATCTGCATATTGAATAATATTAGCCTGCGGGATAGCATGGAAAAAGTCATTAATGAAAATATTAAAGAGAAGGGGGCCCAGAATGGAACCTTGTGGGACACCTGTAGGGGTATTTAGAAAGGAGGAGGTAGCTTCTTTCCACTTGACTGCTTGTTGTCTATTGGAGAGATAGCTGTTAAACCAGTTGAGTGAAGAGAGAGAAAGGTTTAGATTAGATAGTTTAGTAAGAAGTAGGTTATGGGAGATAGTGTCAAAGGCCTTGGAAAGATCGAGAAGAATGGTAGATACAATGAGTTCAGAATCTCTAGCTTTATTCACAGTTTCAAGGAAGGATAGGAGGGCTGTCATAGTACTATGATGGGTTCTGAATCCGTGTTGGGTAGGGGTTAGTAGATTGTTGTCCAAGAGATGGGGAAGGAGTTGAAGGTGGATACATTTCTCTAGGTCTTTAGAAATGAGTGAGAGGATGGCTATGTGACGGAAATTGGAGATGTTAGTATTATTTCCTCCTTTGTGTAGAGGGATGATGTAAGCTTTTTTCCAAGTTTCGGGGACTAAATCTTCTTGGATAGAGCGATTGATGAGGATACTGATAGGGAGGGCAATGGCATCAGCAGCTATACTGAGGTAGTATGAGGGGATGTTGTCAGGGGCATTGGTGCATGGTTTTAATTTCTGTAGGAGTTTTCTTATAGTAGAAGTTGGAGTAGGTTTAATCAAAAATGGGAGGAGTTGAGGTGGGGGTGAATGAGAGAAAGGAGTTGGAGGGGGAGGTTGGTTATGAGGTGGGGGTGAATGAGAGAAAGGAGTTGGAGGGGGAGGTTGGTTGTGAGTAGAGGGAGTAGGAGATGCATTGTTATGTGTAAAAGAAGAAGTAAGTTTGGAAATAGAGTCTATGAAGAAAGAATTGAATTGGGTAGCAAGATCTATGTCTTGTAAATCTGGGCTGGGGTTTGGGTTTTCTATAGTGCCAGGTTTTAAGAGTGAATTTATACCTGCCCAGAATTTTTGTGGGTTAGTTTTATGATTGTTTTGAAGTTGGATAAAGTAGTTTTGGCGGTCTATTGAGATAAGTTTTTTTACTAAGTTACGAATAGTTTTGTATTTATTGAGGTTAGATGTAGATTTGTTTTGCTTGTATTGTGCCCATGTTTTATCTCTAAGTCGCATGGTAGTAAGTGTATTTTTTGTTATCCAGGGGGTGGCTTTTCTTTTTATTCTTTTGGTTATTAAGGGAGCATGATTATTTAGGATGTTTAGGAAGATAGTATTAAAGTGAGTTACTGCATTTTCAAGTGGTAGGGTTTTTAAGGGACTCCAGTTAATAGATTTAAGGGTGCTGGAGAAAGCTTCAGGGTTAAAGTTTTTATGGCATCTGGTAGTTATGTAGTTATGAGTAACTTGTAAGGGAGTCGGAAGACGTCTAGTGAAGATGGGAAGATGATCACTGAGGGGTCAGGAAGGGTTCCACTGTCAGGGTAGTTATGGGGATGGGAGACTAGAATCCAGTCTAAGATGTTGCCACTTGAGAAGTCTTTGGATGGCCTAGTTATTGAGTTGATTAGTTGAGAATAGTTGAAAAGGTTGATGTTGAGGGGATGTGTAGGTGACTGTATGGAGGACCAATTAATATTGGTATCTCCCATGATTATAGTTTCATTACAGATGTTAGTTGATAGCCAGGAGAGGATGTTTTCAAGTACTGGGATATTATCTCCAGGGGGGAATGTAGAGAGAGGCTATGCATATAAATTTGTGTTTATTTAGCTGGAGATGAGCTAATTTTAGTTCTGCATTAGAAAACTGGGGAATGACTTTGTTATAAGGTGTTAAGCATAGGGAGGATGAGTAGAGTAGAGCTACTCCACCACCCTTTTTGTGGGTTCTGTCTGATCTAATGATTGAGTAGTTTGGTGGTAATATCTCGGCATCCTTTATGTGGGGTTTTAGCCAGGTTTCAAAAATGGCTAGGATGTCAGGTTTGTTATGGAGTACCCATGCATGAAGGTTAGGGATTTTGTTTGCTAAGCTTTGTGCATTAAGAGATGTGAATAGAACAGATTTAGAATTTGAGGAGGAGTGGTTTGGACCTGGGTTAGGGTGTATATCACCAGATAAAAGTATGGCAGTTAGAAGTTGAGTTAGGTAGTAGAGGTGTTTGGGTTGTTTTGTTTGAGTGGAGTAAGTAGAAAGATTACAGGGAGATATGGAGAATAGAGAGGGTGAGATGGTTTTATGAGGAAGGATCAGTTTGTAGTGAAAACATAGGTTGTTGTTGAGGGGATAAAAGTAAGGAGAGATTTGGTTATTATAGTAGGGTTTTGATGTGTGGAGATGAAAGGTTGTGTGTAAGTGAATAGAGTGGTTGATGAGAGTAGGTTGGGTAAGAAAGTAAATATAGGAGAGGCTTAGAAGGAGTAACAGTTGAATTGGGAGGGATGAATATTTTAGAAACATGTTGTGGTGTTGGTAAGGTTTGTAATTGTTTCGAGAAGGATGAGGGGAACTTGTCATGTGAGTATGTAGAGAAGGTGGGAGGGGACAGGAAGAGGAAGGGGAGGGGTATGATAATTTGGGAGGAAGTAGGTGTGGCTTAGTGGGTACAAAGGTAGAGGTAGTGAGGTTGGGTAGGAATTGGGGGTAGGGAAGCAGAGTGAGCCCGCAGGGCGAATGGAGCGGGTAGAGAAAAGAGAGCAGAATGTGGAGGAAGACAATCAGTAAAGTGAGAGCAAACCAACAGGTAAGTCTGATGGTGGGAGAAAGGTGGACAATATTCAGAGGTAGGAAGGAAGAGAGGCAGGATGTAAGAGTAGAGGACGCTGATAGCAGGATGCCTTGGGGAAAGAAGAAAAGGTGATAGATAAGTGTATCAAGAGACTAAGAACAGCATGACTGGGGGTCAGGTTACAGAAAGCTTACAGAAATGATGTAGGAAATTACAGAGCAGAAGCTAGTATATTAGAAAGGTTACAGAAATGGGGTAGGAAATTACAGATCAGAAAGCTTTTTCATACAATTTACATTAACAGAAAGTATACAGAAAATATAATTTTCATTTTTTATATATGGTTTCTAACCATGTTTTATCTGATGACACAAGAGTGTTCTACAAACAGAAGTTCAGTAAGAAGCATACCAAACTTAGTTTCATGTCCAAAGTTACTGTCAGTGTCTGGTAGGGACTATTATTTGGCAATGTCATCTTCTACATTAGTACTATTCCCATGTTCAAAATAGCAATATATTTTATGAGTAGACTGTATTGATAAACATTCAGTATCCTTACAGAGATCCTGAATGTATGCATGTAATGTAGTAACAGTAAGCATACAATCCATCTTTCAGTTGCATCCCAACGCAGATTTTGAGGCTGATCATTTTTAGCAATGCCACTCTTATCATTGCACATAGTACAACTTTGTTTAGGACTAACATTAATTAACTGAGCAGCAAATCCACAAAAAACACATTTTAAGTCATCTTGCATATTTTACAGCCTTTCTTATACCATCAGTGTTTACAATATGGGTAAATGAATATTTTTTTCTCCATCAATCAATAATCATACCCACATTTCCCTTTTTCAACTCCATAATTTGTCATCGTCGTAAATTTTCTTAATACCATGAACAGTTTTAAACTGAGGTTGAAAATGGAATTGAATGTATAGAATGTCATCTTCTGTAAGAATATCCATTCAAAATCGCAAAACCACCCCTACAGTGTATTTTTTAGGCGGTGTTCCAAAGATCAAATTACCACTGTAGCAGCTACAACCAAATGCAATCTGAGAGTCATGCTGCTCAATGCTAGAAATCTAACTCTCAAAATGCACTCACTCAAAGCACTCCTTAAAATGGAGAACATTGACATTTGTGCTATAACAGAGACCTGGTTCAAGGCAGCAGAAAGCACCCCTGCACTACCAGGCTATAACTCATTCTACACCTTTCGGCCCCAGAACTTGGACCGAAGCTCCAAAGGCAGTGGTGTTTCCATATTCATAAAGTATGCACACACCTCCAGACTGGTAGCCCAACATAATACATCTGAGATACTTCAGGTGCAGCTAACACTGGCTAAGACAGCGATTCAGGTCATATCCTGCTATAGGTCCCCAACCATGTTCCAAGACTCACACTCCACTTTCCTAAGCACCCTGGAGAATATTAGGGTCCAACCTAACACTCTCATACTGGGTGACTTCAACTACCTCTCCATTAACTGGGAAAACTACTCATGTACCAATACACTTGCCCAATGCTTTCTGAAATTCATTAATTTCAATGTTCTGGACCAGCTCATTCTTACCCCCACTAGAGGTAGCAACATCCTTGACCTGATCATTACTAACATGGGCAAATGTTGCTCTACACCAGTAGTCAACTCCTCCCTGGTTAGATCCGATCACAAACTAATCAACTTGGAAATCCACATCCCTCCCTCCCCCACCCCCCACAAAGGTAACCACCATGAAAAACTTCTCCAAAGCTAACTTTGGGCTCCTAAAAACAAAGGTGGCTAACTTCACAGCACCCATGCAAATGGAGACTAGTTGCATGACTGCCGAATCATACATCAATGCACTGTACGAACACGTACTCAAATGCATGGATCTCGCCATACCCAATAGAACTAAGATGCTCTCCTCAAAATAAAAGGAAGCCAGTCTGGTGGTTCTCTGCCATAAACAAACTCTACAACAGAAGGAGGAAACTGATGCGGAATAAGATGAAGTCCAAAACTGGAAAAACTCCATTATCAGCCTCAGCAAAAAGTTGAGATCCCTCATCAAATCCTCTAAAGCTAGCTATGATAACAGAATTGCAGCAAACAGTAAAGACAACCACAAGGCCTTCTATAGTTATGTAAAGAATCTCTACGGCAATACCCAGATTTGCTCTGAGCTACTGCACAATGGTACCTCCTATACCGAGCCAACAGATATTGCCAATATACTGGCTGACAGATTCAGTGCTAACTTTACCCCTTCTCCCCAAAAGACCAATCACAATACAAGTAGATTGCCAGGCACCCACTATTACTGCTGCACAGGTTAAAACAGCACTGTCCAAGGCCAAGAATACAGCTTCTATGGGACCTGAAAATATCCCTGGCTGTGGTCTACATGAACTACAGAGTGTACTGGCACCTCACCTGTGTGCTCTGTTCAATCACAGCCTCACGTCAGGCTTTGTCCCTACCAAATGGCACACTGCTACAGTCATCCCTCTCCACAAAGGAGGAGTGACTACAGACCCCAGGAGTTATCGCCCCATTAGCCTGACGAGTCAGATATGCAAAGCTATGGAACGCATCATCATGGACCTAATAAACAAGGATTTAGGGAATCTCCAAACTCTAGATCCCACACAGTTTGGTTTTGTGAAGGGTAGATCATGCCTGCTCAACTTGGTCAACTTCTTTGAGCCATTCACCAGAGCTGTGGATGAAGGCAAGGTGGTTCATACAGCCTACCTTGATCTGGCCAAGGCGTTTGATACCATTCCCCACTCATGAATCACAGAAAAACTCACTAAGCTAGGCATCAACTCCTATATCACTAGGTGGGTTGCAAACTGGCTCACAGATAGAACCCACAGTGTGAAAGTAGCTGACTCCAAGTCAGACTGTCGACCAGTCACGAGTGGAGTCCCACAGGATTCGGTCCTGTGTCCTCTCCTGTTTGGTATCTACTTCTCTGAAGTCCAGGCCAACATGAAGGGACTGTGGCTGACAAAGTTCGCAAACGATTGCAAGTTGGGAGCTATTATTAACTCCCCAAGTGATGTTGATATCTTACAGAAAGGCCTCAATGACACCAATGACTGATGTCAGAATCATGGCCTTAAGCTCAATGCCAAGAAATGTGTCGTCATCCCCCTTGGGAAAACCTGGTTCCCTTGAATTACCACATTGATGGTAGTCCACTGAACACAGAAGGCATTATAAGAGATCTGGGGACACAAGTTGACAGCAACCTCTCTTTTGACCACCACATTGCCACTGTGGTCAGAAAGTCCTTCTGTGTGGCACATCTCATTACTAAGGGTTTTGCATCCAGGAAGAAAGAGGTCATTGTCTCCCTCTACTCTTCCCTCATTAGCATACCTCTTAACCTGGAAACATCAAAAATCTGGACAAAGGCCCATGTAAAACAGGTACAAATCTGTATGCTGATTAGCATAAAATTTGCATGCATAATTATGTAACCCCACCCACTCCAATGGAATTGTGGGATACCAACTTTCAAACACAAACTGAAGAACAGACAACTAAAATATGGCCCCAGGCCCAGACCCTGTAGTAAATGATAACCATTTTTTTGTTGAAATGTGTAGCAATGATGTTCACTGAGAAGGGTGGGAGAAGCTGATGAATGTTAGGATTTTGTTTTTGGTGGCTTGCAGTATGTGGGTTTTGAGATAAAAGTGTGGCATTTAATGGTGGGCAATATTCTAATCTTAGCAAAAGAATATTATAGTTTGCTAGTGGGACCTCCAAAAGTCATTCTCCATGGCCTACTGATCAGTAACGTAGCTAGAGTTTGTGTCGCCCTGGCCTGTCTGAGTTTGCCGCCCTCCCCCCTTCACAAAATCATGGTCGAATGGGGCCCCCCATGCACAGCATTCCAATGTCCCATTACTTGGCTATTTCACCCCATTTACTATAAACACTAATGTGCATACTGCTTTACTTCTACAATGATTATTTGGATTTCATTTAAAACTTTTATTTTTACATTTTATAGCACAAACACTAATACACATCTGCAATACAGTCTCACAATGAAAATAAACTTAGAATTACAATTTCTTTGCCCTTGAAACTCAGTCATTGAAATAGCATTGAAACCCACATTGAAAGAAAATGCATCTGTTAATTACCTTTGGGCTGTTTTCAAATCATAGGCCCTTGCACACAAAACATACGTGTTCTTTGACACAACTTCCTGACTGTATTAAATTATATTCCTTGTATAATACAGCACACTTGTTAGAGCGTGTTTTAAATTTATTATGATGAGCATTTTTCAAGTAAGCAATGAAACAAAATGTATGAACCAGTAATGACAAAACTGCCCAGTTCAGAACATTTTCATCTTAAAATTCTACTCAAACATCTACAATCCACCAATATCAGTAAATGTGCACAATCTCTGTAAAAGTAAAAGTCGTCTAAATAATTCCACATTAAAGAGATCTATAACTAATGAATTGGTACTGCGGTGGTGGTGCTGCGGTAGCGTTGTCGCCTCACAGTAAGACGTCCTGTTCGATTCTCAGCTAAAGCATCTTCTGTGTGGAGACATGCGTGAATGGGCATACCTTCGTTGAAGGTTGTGCGTCAGAGCTGACAACTCGGCACGTGAAAATCTACTGCCAATCATTAGCGGACCGGAGTTTCCGCTGTGGCAACCCCTAACCAGGAAAAGCCGAAAAACAACAACAACAACAACATAACTAATGAATTGGTAGCTGCTAGCAAACAACTTTATATTTCATGGTTTCATCTACAAATAAAGTGTCTGTTGCTCTGGATGAATAAATTGCCTATGTTGCATTAAAAAAAATAAGAAAGTAATAAATAGGGAATGGTGTGGGTATGTAGAAATCGACAGACATGGCTAGCACCTGACACTGCTGTTAAATGCACTGCCTGCTTCTTTTTTTAGAAAGCCTAGAGAAGCCTGTCAGATAGCTATACCACACTGTTTATGCGCTTTAAAATTATAACTGTTCTTCTACATGTTGCAATACTCAATGGTCCAGGGATTTAAATTATATTATTTGTAGAACATGTATACTCTGGCTGATAGTGGTATACTAGTTTTTCTGACTTAAATTAATTCATCATAAACAAACAAGTATAATAATGTATAAATTAACATAAGCACGCACATATGGACACACATAAGGTTACTTGTTTACTTAAAATTGTACAACAAGAAAGAGAACTACACAGGCCAAGCCTAGGCAACACTCTTGCGGTGACATTTCATTCAAATGAAAGCCAAAAAATACATAAAACTGAAACTTTAAAAACAACAGCATAAGCATGTTTGTCTTGTCCAGGTCATATGGCAGATCAGGAACTCAAGCCAAGCTAAATCAAACGAAGCTCTGCACACTTAGAGGGGAGCTTTTCATTATTTACTTAGCCAGTTGGAAATGATGAGTGCAATTGCCCACTGTCACTCAAGCATGCAGAAGCTGCTGCAGGCTGGAAGAACTGTCAGAATCAAGCATTTGCCAATCACCAGCAATGATAAAAGGCAAGACATGAGGTGTTTGGGCTCATAGCAAAATTTACCAGTAAAATCACACAGAGCAGTATGCCCTCCAAGCTCCTACCAGCCTTTGCTTGTGGGATTTGCGCAGCTCAGTCAATGGTGTACAGAAGTGCAGAATTAAACAGGTTCTCAATTTAAAAAAAGTCCCACAAAAAAACTTTACTGCATAAAACCATTGCACACTGCTAATAAAATGCAATGCATTTATGTCACTAATAATTTAGCCACCAAGCCAAAGATTATCTTTTCGAAAACCCTCCTCATTACTGTTGGTTGTTAGCGACACCTTTCACTTCAGTCTAAATATCATTTTGCTTCGCCATTAGAATTTTGTGTTTAGCTAGTATAACACACCATTTCTTCTTTCATGTATATGCACATACATACATGTTTTTTTCCCTAAAGATACACTAAATAAAACATGTCGCAGCACTTAACGCTTCCCAACCATCCATGCCCAGCCTGATCTTTCAGGAGGACCATACACAGAAGACATCTGCCGCTCACAGCTCACTAGTGTTAGCACCTGCCTCCAGATACCAGGCCAGCACACCTTGCTTCACTGACAGCACTAGTTAATTCCAAACAGAAATCAGGAATAATAATTAAAAAATAAATAAATAAAAAAGATACAACAGGCTTGACACAACAGACCACTGCCTTCCACAGGGATACTCGGCAAAAAAACACAGACAAAACCTAATAAATAATTAATATATTGTTGCTTACCAGGTTATTGGTAGTAGCAGACCCAAAAGCAGGCACATGTACAGAACTTTGACATGCAAAACTTTTGTCCTTCAGTTTTAGAATGCCAGTAATCGACAGTGCAGTTAAGTGTATGTCTAGCTATATAAAAGCAAAAATAAAAAAATAACCGCCAAAACGTATTACCGACTGATCCTTTAACTACTTCAGTTCATGTTCACGCCTTTGTAGAAACCAACTACCCCAACATCCGGTAATTAATCCAGACCCAGTTTTGTTTGCTCATTCTTCCTATAAAATGTAAAGATGAAGATACAGCTATGTGTCTTCTGTTACATGGATCTCAATTGTGATCAACAACACAATAGTTGGAACACCTGTCAACTCGACTGGTGCTGCAAACTTTTATTCAATTTGTAAAAAAGAAAAAAAAAAAATTACTCAAGACTGAGTCTGTTGGTTTTTCCTTGTACATAAACAGTTTGCTGTGTATTTTGCAATGACATGGCCACGGCGTCCTCTTTGTTCGGTTGGCACTAGTATCCACTGCAAGCTGTGAGTGGGCTGCAGCCTGAATAACAAGTTAACTTTTTCTTTTTAACAAAACGAACGAACCAAGAACCAAACACAAAAATAAACTAATAAAACTACTTTTACCTGTTGCAGACTCAGTACAGCATGAATTAAAATAATATAATATCGGTCAGCTAATAAATTCCGCAGCAAAACTTTAATAAAAAGAGTTAAGTGCTTTCATTCCAAACTCTGTACGAAGAAGTTCCATGCAGAGAGTTTGGAATGAAAGCGCTTAGCTCTTTAAAAAGTTTTGCTGTGGAATTTATTGGCTGACCGATATATTTTATTAACTTTAACTCTCCCTGTCTCAAACAGGTAGTTAGACACTACCTAACGACACTGACGTCATCACACACGCCCCCTGCGCAATGATGTTGCAGGATATACTGCAATGCATGATGATGTCAACAGCAATAAAAAATAATTAAAAAAAAATCGGGATTTGAAAGGGCCACTCGTGAATTCGTGGCACCCCAATATCTTGCCCTCAAAACCGGGAAATACCGACTAATTCGGTTTGGTTGAGAGGTATGCTCATTAGGCCAATTATCAAGTACAATGCCCCATTTGGCATGTACCTCACTAGACACCTGCAACAACTGGAGAGGCTGCAAAAGTACCTCACAAAGAGGATCCTAGGCCTTAAACACTTGTCCTATATGGACAGACTCAAAAAACTCCAACTATTCTCTATCTCATATCGCCTACTTAGAGGTGATCTCTGCTTGACTTACAAAGCCATGTCTGACCCAGCTCTGTTAGAAATGCTACCTCTAAAGAAATCTTAATCCCTCCACACCACACGCTCCAGAGACCTCAGCCTCATTACCACAATCAACAGAAGATGCTGGAGGGGCAGGTTCATAACCCAGAGACTGCCCATGCTACGGAATATACTTCCTATACATGTCAAACAGAGCACCTCACTGGCCCCCTTCAAGAGAAATCTTGATGAGGGGATGGGAAATAGAAAATTCACCCCGGTGATCACTCCAGTGGCTCTACTCGACAAAGGCACTAGGAACTAAGGTCAGGTGGCAGGATGCCAGGGTTATCCTATGGGCTAGGCTTGTAAAGGCTCCAGGGCCATTAGCCTAGTACACACCTATGAATCTATGAACCACATTTTTCACAAATTCATTAGCAAATGAGAAGGAGTAAGAATTCCTAAGATATGTATTCTGTTTTTTTCCAGTCACAGTCATAAATGTATCATGAAGTGAAAACCTCCAGTCACAGTCATATAGTTATGCAATAACTAATAAGTCTCAAAAGTTAAGTTACAGAAATTTTTATCCTCCAAATGAATGACACCAGATCATTGATGGTGAAAAACCTAAAGAAGCAATAACATTTCCTGGATAACATGCATGTTAATGACACATAATTTTTAGACGAAATGGGAACATTAGGTCATGATTTCTTTTGAAAATCTCTGTTCTACACACTGTTCTTATCTCAGCTAAACAGCAGCATACATCCCTCCAACTTCTTGGTAAGTATTAAGAGTTTTAGTTGCCTCGGTATATTGCACATTGTTGGCTGATATTCCCTAAACAGTAAAAGCTAGTTGTGCTAATGTCTAGCTAGGAGTACAAAGGTTTTCCAAAGTGCTTTGTGAAACACATACGGTATCCACCAAAGAAAGTGAAGTAGTATAATTTGTTTTATTTTCAGGAAGCATATTAGTTTATGACTCAGATAAATTTTGGAATAATGAAGAAACCATGACTGTATCAACAGCACTAACGCCACTAATATTTGCCATAACATGCTAGACTAACATTTTCTCCACTTCAGTAACCTGAAAAAAAATACTTATTCGGGCTCTGTAGTATAGTAATGCACTCCTGCTATTCCAAATTGCCTTCTTCCCTGAAGCCTGAAGCCACTCTTTAATCTGCACAAAGGAAAAGAGTAGGGAACCCCCCCCCAGCCCCCTGGTACCCTGGCAAATGTACCTACTTAATATGAACCACTTTGGGTCTCTCATAAAAAGAGGCCATACAGCCAGTAGAATTTAACCAGTCAACAAAATCATTAATAATGTATAAAGAAAAAGTATGACGGTATGCCAATTTGACATCAATATATTTAGTTACAAGTAAAATTATTCTAAAATGTGAGTGGAAACATAAAAAGAGCAGGCATGCTGGCACAAGGTGGATATGGACAGGCATCTCAAGAGATGTGAAGGTAAGGAAGAAGGCTGAAGAAGAAACACAGAACCTTCATGGAATATCAGATCCAAAACACAGACAGGTAAAGCAAAAGGTGATTATTTGTTACCACTGTTGGTTTGCTTTGCCCTTAACCAAGTCATCTGTGTATTTAACAGATTAGGCAATGGCTACAGCCTGACTTCCAAAAAAACAGCTTTGTCAAATTAACGTGATGACTGATTTAAAACTTTGCAGCTCATCAGACTAGCAATTGAAATCACAATTACAAATGGTTAAACTTTTCAGATGATATAAGAATTGCACTTGGTCTTCAGAAGCATGCAAAATTAACATTTATTGCAGACAAATTAAAGCATCGGGAAAACAGCAACATGAGAGAGGAATCTAATATTAAACAATTTTAATAAGACAAAGTATATAAATATCTGGGAAGAGATAAAGTGAGAGGAATATAGCATGTACAAATGAGAAAAAAGCTTATTAAGAACATTTTTAAAGACAAAAACTAATATTAAAAAAACAACCTTGACATTCAGAAATAAAGCTCAAACTATATCTAGCTAGAGCATGATATCTTATTATCAACTACCTAACCAAGCCAAAATGAAAAGGCCTAGCAGTTAATGTTCTTATTCCACACATTGAATATGTCCTGTCAATAACCACACATAAACCTAGTCAAAACACTGATATCATTCAAACAGCTGTTAACAAATGTGGTGTATTCATCCCCCTCAGCCTCATGTATGAGCACCATTGTAAAATATTCCGCAAGGCAAAATGGCTATATATTCCTGCCTGGATTTTTTTCCTGTCCTCTCTGACCTTCAAACTTCTGAGCAAAAAAATTATTGCCCAACACTTCAAAATAAGCTAAAAATAAAATCTTCCCCTAACAACTACAAAAAATAGACAATGGCAACTCCATCATATTTCAGAGACTCAAATTCCAAAAAGCAACAGAACAAAAGTGTCATGCTACCACCTTAATCTGGAGTCACCTCCTCAGAGGTATCTGTAAAATGATAACCTACCTTAATTTAAGAAGTAACTTCACAAAGATACATATTCCTGCACATATTCATAAATAATGTAAAATACCATCAATTTCATTGGTTCCTAAGATAACTTTCTATTCACTTTATTATAATTACACTGATTACTCTTCCCATGTACATTCATCTCAAGCACAGGATTACTGCAATCATTGGTCTTGATTATGTAAATAGCTTATTTTCTTTTGTAAATAGTGTGTTCTCCTGCGCCTCCTCTTAAGTAACATGCTTCATCTTAGAAATGTTTTTTTTTGTGTGTGTTGTATTTCTTCATTCATCCTTCCATTCTGAATATGTGATCTTGTATTGCATATATATTTACATATTTGTCTCAAAAATAGATCGTCTTCTTTGTGCAATCATATCGTAATACCTTGTCTCTAAGCCCTTTGTACCTATCAATAACCACTATTAGCCTTTGCAATTATTACATACCTTAGGTTGCTTTTATAGTTAGGAATCACTGTTGTCACCATATGAAAACTATTTACATGTTAACTATGTGTAAACATTAAACATTTCACATAGTTTAATTTTACTGAAGCCTGCTGCAGCATTTCAGTGTATTCTGATACAATCAAAATATGTTGTACAAATGCAAAGCCTGTTATTTTAGTAGTTTTAAGTATATAAAGGCAATAGTTAGTAAATAGCTGAGGTGTACACTCGTGGTTGTACAGGTAGCTATAACTGGTGGTTGTACATGTGTGCTTGCTGATGTGTCCGTGTGGTTGTGGGGGTGTGTGTGGGCGTGGTGTCTGTGTGTGCATGTGTGGTATGGGTTTGGGTGCTATCAATTATTCCTGATTTCCCAGAATGTTCCTTATATCTACCCCCCTTACTGTGGTGTGCTCTTCAAAAAGTTTTTTTTTTCTTCTGGTAAATCAGTGAGAACTGCAATATGTACTTTATGACAAACATTTGAGTTTCTGACTTAACAGCCTTCAGAAAAAAAGCATGATAATGGGAAAGCCTGGTATTCTAGCAACATTTTAAGAATTTAATGACAGTAGCTGCCCCATTTGTCGTCATTTGTCCACCAATATTTTTAGCTTTCTTCTTGACTCTTGAACTAAGGGGTTGAGAGTTATGTTGGTGGAATGACAGCAGTTGTTTGCACAGTTGATTCTGACAGCAGTGAGCTGAGAAGATAAATTCCTGTGTAGCACTTATTTCTGTATTCATCATTCGCTGACTACAATCAAACATCTGAGATGTACAGATGCAGTCATGTAAATGTTTTTAATTAATGGGTATGAGGATTGTCTGTGATGAAAATGACTGCGTATATATGTGGAGTGGGGATTGCTGTATCTACAGTGATTCTAAAAGTAACAAGGTGACCATATTTTTTCAGTTTCCTTCACATTCATGCATCAGCACTGTATTTAATAAGTTGTTGTCTGCAGTGGTCTGGGCAGGAAGTGTGCGATAACATCTGTCTATTTGTATACTGCCACTTCAAGTAGTATCACCATCCCAAGAATGTCTGGTTCCCTGATTACGTTTTTGGTTGAGTTTACTTCTGTGTGGAGTCGGCATGTGCTCCTTGTCACTGTGTGGGTTTTGTCTATGTGCTATTTTTTTTTCTCCCATACCCTTAGCTGTGTGATATATGTCTCTGACCATTTGTAGTTTTGCTTTCATTGCAATTTTTTTTTTTTTTTTTGAAGAGGTAGGGAGGCAGACACTATTCCTAGACAGGATTTATATATCCTTGCAAGCATTTTCCACTTTAATAGGAACTACTGTTCTACCCGCCCCCCAGAACTCAAGCTTAATTAATTTCCTTCCTCCAAGTTTACTATAGAAGAATCTTGGTCAGTTAGGGAACATGACAGAAAAGCTAAAAAGTAAAACAAAGTGTGAAAATCAATAAAGAAGAAATCTGCCTGGGTCATATAGCACCAGGCAAAAGGAAAAACAAGGGAAGGGCACTGGGACAGTTCAGATGGGTCTTTTGTCTAGGGCTCTGTATCACCTAAACCTCGCATTGCTCACTGCAGTCAAAGACCATAGGTGTATATAGTCAATAAAATGATCATAAAGTATGGGTATTTAGGCAGTCTGACTGAGGGCAACCTGCCAGCAGATTACCCCAAATGTAATGACTGCAACAGTGAAACACGAAGAACATCAAGGTAAACACATGAAAGTCATCAAACAGTGCACCTGCCAAAAATAGGAGTGACATAAATGTGAAAAGCATTTTATGCAGGGGCAAATCCCCCAGCTCCCAGCTCCCTCTTTCCCTCTTTGAGGAAGACTCTTCTTTCCTTTCAGCCTTTTATAAATAACACAATATACACATACACACACACACACACATACACACACACTCACATATGTATATGCATATATATATATATATATATATATATATATATAGGTCTACATCTAAATGTTGAAGTTTCAAAACTTCAAACTTCTTATGGTCAAGACCATAAGATTATAGTTTTGAAACTTCGAACCATTTAAATGGAGATCACCATACAGCTCAGAATGGTATACAGTATTTACCATTTTCCTCGCTATAGTGTGATCTCAGAGTTGGTATATTTAATTAGCAGGGGGATGGGACTGCAGGGAGGTTTGCCCCTCTGCAGAAATGTAAAAAAAAAAAAAAAAAAAAAAAAGATTTTTTTTTTGTTTTTATTTATTTTTATTTACATTTGAAGTTTCAAAACTTCAATCTTATGGTTTTGACCATAAGAAATTCAAAGTTTTGAAGCTTCAGAATTTAGAAGTAAACCTGTATATATATGTGTGTGTGTGTGTGTGTGTGTGTGTGTGTGTGTGTGTGTGTGTGTGTGTGTGTGTGTCTGTGTGTGTCTGTGTGTGTGTGTGTGTGTGTGTGTGTGTGTGTGTGTCTGTGTGTCTGTGTGTGTGTGTGTGTGTGCGCATGAGCACATAATTCCATAGCAGCGGAAAATCCCTAAAAAGCATGAAAATGTACAATCTCACATGGCACTTATTCAATGTCAGACATGTCCAGGAAATACATATTCAGGAAGGTGAGATCAGTAAAATAGCATACAAAATGTTAGAAAGCATTGAAAATTTGAACCGCTATACAAGTATCCACTTCTGAGCCTGCAACATAAGTAACTTGTGAAGCAGCCTGCAGTGGTAGAATATAGGGATGAAGCCCTGGCTACAACCTAGGCAAACTTAGTAAGATTATTAGTTCATGCATTTCACAGGCCAAACAGGCATAGATGGCTAGACATGTCTACCCTAGTGAGGGAGAGAGTATGTAAGAGGAAGAGAAGAAGTTGTGGGCAGTAATTAATAAAGGGTTGAAGGATTTTATCTGGGAGGGGAAGAATGTCAAAGTCAAGTGGGATAAGTTGATTCTTTCAATAGAACAAGGTAGTTTAGTTTTACCTGATTTGAAAAGATATTTTGGAGCTACATAGTTAAGGTGCATATACATAACACAAGTAGAAAGGTGCAATTCAGAGTCGAAAGGGATGATGATGAAGTAAGGTTGAAATTCAAGAAATAAGGAGATAGTTGGGTTTTAGACGCAGATCCTTAAAGAGAATAACAAGAGCCATAAAGAATATTATATTCACAAAGTAGCAGAAAGTATTCTAAGAAATAAACCAACCTGATAATGAAGAAAGAAGACTTTGCAGATGTGGATGACTGCAAGTAGGGGCACAGAGAATGGGCAAGAGAGGGTTGGAATTTGCTAGAGAAAACTGACAAAGGGACCAAGGTATTGGAAGCAAATACCTGAGGATGGGAAATGTAATGGAATGGGATGAGGCCAAGAAGACATTTGGACTGCAGGCTAGAGACTGCCTTACTTATCAGGGAACTGATATCAGAATATAGGCAAAGAAAAAGGATTGGGGGAATTCTAAGTTAAAGACCTGCTCTAGTAGAGTTTTTAGTTTAATCTAGAACAGAAGCTGCTCTTAAAAATGGATAATTAGTAATGCCTATAAAATATTCCATAATAGCTATACGAATCAATCAGAGGAGGTTAGGAAAGATTTTTTAAGAAATTTACAAGGGATCAATGGGAGGACATATGTATGGCTCCCAGGTATGCAATAAACATCTAGAAGATTTTGGATTTGTGCTTGGAAGTGTTTGCATAAGTGTTTTTGTTCCCCAAGTAGACTTCAAATAATTTTTCTTAAAGTAAATGGCAAATGTTGGAGGTATGATTGCGAAGAAAGAGGGAACTGGGAACATATGTTTTGGAAGTGTAATGAGTTGGCAGACTTTAACTCATTAACACCGAGTACCTTCTCATGGCGCCTCTGTGCTTAGCACCGAGTGCGCCATGAGAAGATAGGAATTCCATTCTGTTAACCCCGAGTGTCTTCTCCCAGCGCAGTTAATTTTGTAGTCAGATAGTAACTCCACTGTTGAAAATTAACAACAGATTTTAAATGTTGTCCTTATAATAGCAGCTACCTTAGCGGGCATTTTTTCCGAAGGATATGAAGTCTGAAACTCAAATGGATGTCATTATTTGATGACTTCAATCTTCAGATCACCCAGCGATTTGCCAGAAAACCACATATCTCATGAGGAAAAAAACAAAAAAATATGTGGAAAATGTGGACATTCTGCGCTTCACTTTATTTCTTTAAATGTGTTGTCAGTACTTCAGCATCATTGATGTATGTGTCTGACTTGACTTGGACTTTCCTCTTCCCCTCTGTGACCCTGACCCTGATTCCGTATAAGATTCTGTCATACCCCTCCCCATTGTAATCCCTTAGCTTAATTCCTGGAAGTATCCCATTGTTTTTCCATTCCCAGTCATCACTACCACCAGAAACTCAGTTTGTTTGTCTGTAATCATTGTAGAGGTAAAGCAGAAAGTATGCACACTGAGAGTTTTTGTTTATGGCACTGGGGAGAAATGGAGAACTAGCCAAGTAATCAGACTATGGAATGGCTTGGTGTGGGGGGATTAGATTTATGCTCTCCTTTTTTTGGCATTGAGTTATGTGATGACAGCAAAGAAATGATTGGAAGGCCATACTCTGTTATAGTAGGACATTACTAGCCCTGGTTTGCATTACATCTGTAGTCAGCAGATGTTAGATCTGGCCCAACACATTAAAAATGCATTTTATCAGGTCTGACATAGTCTCCATACAGTAGTGGCAGAGAAAAGGAGGAAAGGAGAGAATGGGTGGTATAACACAGCATTGGGGATGGGGGAGCTATCAGCAAACTAAAAATATAAATTCTATGCAATTCCTGGAATATATATCAGGTGTTCTTGTTGCTCTGAGCAGTCGGTATGATAAAGAGTAAAGTGACAATTACTTCAGCCTGTCTGCATAAGACAGATCTTGAAGACCCTGAATTTTATCTGTAAGGAACATTTTGTGGTCTCTCCAATTGCTGCAGGTGTTTGGACTTGTCTTGTCCTTACTGATGATAATGACTCTGTGTTACACAGCAGCTGGACAAACCCACCATAATACTGAGATGAAAACAATGACAGTATGCAGCACAAACATTTCAAATGTCCCTCCTCACATGTGCAGATATCAACGTTTGTTTCGGACTTAGGTTATGGAAATTATGATTTTTTTATATTCTGGTGAATATCTTTTGCAAAGGAGCATCTGAATGTGCCAAGTAACACCTCATTTTGAAGACTGTATTGCTGGTTCTAACATGGTAAAAGAATTATGCCTGTATGTTTGACACGTGCAGATATCAAAGTTTGTTTCGGACTTAGGTTATGGAAATTATGATTTTTTTTCATATTTTGGTAAATAAGTTTGCAAGGGAGCATCTGAATGTGCCAAGTAATATCTCATTTTGAAGACAGTATTGCTGGTTCTATCATGGTAAAATAATTGTGCCTGTATGTTTGACACATGTGCAGATATCAACGTTTGTTTCGGACTTAGGTTATGGAAATTATGATTTTTTTCATATTTTGGTAAATAACTTTGCAAGGGAGCCTATGAATGTTCCAAGTAATACATCATTTGAAGACAGTATTGCTGGTTCTGACATGGTAAAAGAATTGTGCCTGTATGTTGGACACATATGCAGAAATCAAAGTTTGTTTGGAAGTAGGATATTGAAATTATGATTTTTTTTTCATATTTTGGTAAATAACTTTGCAAGGGATCATGTCAGTGTGTCAAGTAATACCTTATTTTGAAGACAGTGTTACTCCTTACAACATGGTAAAAGAACTGTGTCTGTGCACTCTACACATGTAGAGATATCACAGTTTGTTTAGTCTTGTACGATTATGAAAATTATACATTTATAATACTTTTCATTATTATGCCCAGGTGGCATTGTATAATGTAGTTTACTGTCCACTGTTTGAGTTTTTAATATTAAACGCAGGTCGTATTATTGCTGTTGTGTGGCTGCATTTCTTTGGACACCCTGGGTGGGATCAAGTGTCTAAGTCCCCAATGTCTCTGTTTGAGTTCCATAATGATTCTTTCCATAGCTTTGCAGACCAGGCTGGTTAAGCTTATGGGGCGGTAGTTACCAGGGTCTGTAGAGGTGCCTCCTTTGTGGAGTGGGACTACTGTTGCTGTATGCCAGTGCTCAGGTACATATCCTGTAGTAAGGCTAAGGTTAAATAGCATTTTTATGTGCGGGTTTAGCTCCTCTTGGAGTTCACGTAGCCATAACCTGGGATACTGTCAGGTCCCATTGATGCTGTCTTTTTAGCTTTACTGAGGGCGGTTCTCACCTGGACATCTGAGATGACAGGGAGGTTACATTCAGCTGGGATAAGTATTTCTTCTTTTGGGGGTGAGGGAGGGGAGAAATTTGCACTGAACCTGTCTGCCAGAATGTTGGCAATATCTGTGGGTTCAGTGTATTTTTTGTCATTGTGAACTAACTCTGAGCATATCTGAGGGTTTCCGCCCAGGTTTCTAACGTAGTTGAAGAAGGCCTTGTGGTTATCTTTAATGTCCATAGCGATTTTCTCTCAAAGTTGGCCTTGGATGTTTTTTATGAGAGAACGTAGCTTTCTACTAGTGCTGATCAGAGATGCCTTCTCTTTATGGGATTTTGCTCTGTCGTGCAGTAGTTTCCTTTTGTTGTACAATTTGTTTATGGCTGGGGTCCACCAGACAGGACGCCTTCCCTTGGTGGAGAGGGTCTTGGTTTTATTTGGGATTGCATTATCCATGCATTCTTGGAGATGTACGTAGAAAGCATTTGTGAAGGATCCTGCATTGTGTGATGTGGTTTCCACTGGCCCAGTGGGATTAAAGGATAACATCTCAGTTATAAGAAGTGTAAAGTCGGCTTTTGAGAAGTTTTTCACTGTAGTCTTTTGTGTTGGGGGTGGAGGTGGGATGTGTATATCCAGGGTGATTAGTTTGTGGTCAGATCTCACTAGTGAGGGGTATACTTCTGGTGTGGAGCACTTTGTCCCCATGTTTGTGATGATCAGGTCTACTATCATATCTACCCTTTTTTGGAGAGGTGACTAGCTGTTCCATTGCATTTGAATTTATGAATTCCAGGAACCTTTGGGCTAGGGTGTTAGTAAGTTTGTGATTAACTGTACTTCTTAGACGTATTGCTTCATGTCATGACTGAAAACAATTATGCATTTATACTGGACATGAGTCTACTCTGTGCTGCAAGAGAAACACACTCATTTGTAGACTCCCTGAAATGTGAATAAAGTCAGAGCATCCTGGTTGCTGGTTAGTATCTTACCAGGGCATCTTTTTTAATCTTTTTTTAAGAGATTTTTTTACCTGAATTTAGAGAAAGTCAGCTCACCTAAAAGAATTGTGACTTCTATTGTGACTTCTAGTGTTGCTGATCTGAGTGAGCAGAACTTAAACTCCTGGTGCAGTTATAATACATTTATCATTTGTTTAGATACGAAGATCAGAAGTAAAGCTTAGATGCATGTAGTGTAAAAAAATTTAAGATTCAATTAAATTAAATTACTAAAGGCTATATTGATCTGTTTTGTCTTAATTTAATGTCTGTGAAAAGAGTATTTAGCTATGCTAGTAAGAAGTGCAGAAAAAAATATTTCTGATAGCATTATAGCATGGTTCCGTTTGATTGTTTTAGAGGAGGGCAGGAAGGATTTCATTTTGCAACAAAGCCTAGTCTTGACTGCATGGATGAAGATGGGCAGATAGTGGGTTTGTTCTTTTGCAGGTTACTGTAATTTTATCATGCCAGTATTGACTGTATTTCTCCCCTTTTGTTTGTTCTTGGAGAAAGAAGTAATCTGAGAGGGAGAGAGTAAGCGGAAGGGAGATAAATGTACATTGGTGATGCAGTCTTAGGTAGTACTCAAGACAACATGCATTTATCTTATTTCATTAGCATTTCTCATAAGCTTTATCTATCAAACAGCATAGAAGTGTATAGAGAAAAACAAGTTGTCTTTCTAGAATCCAACCCTGTAACAGAACTTAGATTTCCTCTATGCATTTTGGAGAGAGGGCCTTCACCCTGACTTGAATAGATTTTTTGTGATTATAACAAAAGGTAATAGTCTTGGACACTTTGAAACAGACTGCCCACTCCTACCATCACAAGAAATAAACAATTGCTCCAAATATTCTGAATGATTTAGTTTTGCCTAGAAGTTACCCATGTTATTACTTGCTGACTACTACCTGCATGGAGCTATGTTATATTTTGGGAATTTTTCTGGCCTTTGTCAGTAATGTGTGCAACTTGTGTGGGAGGAAGGGCTAAGTGTTATACTATTTTACTGAATTACTGTATTACATAACAGCTGCACAAGGAGATAATGATTACCTACTCAACAGGTGATGTGCAGCAATTATCACCTGTGTCAGAGCATGCATACCTTTCCAGTAATGAAAGGCAGGTCATTATCACCTTAGCAATAAGTCATTTACAATATAGCACGGAGTCATTATCACTTTTCAGGTAAAACTATCAGGAGCTGTCACTGTTATTTATATAAGTGCAACTCGTTATCACATTGATGAATGCACAAGGCAGATTGTGTTTTTTTTCTCTGCTTCTAGTCATTGCAAGCCACCCCCTCCATTCTTCAACTACCTAGCCTCTGAAACCCCTTATTTTATATCTGTATGTATGTATGTATATATATATATATATATATATATATATATATATATATATATATATATATGTGTGTGTGTGTGTGTGTGTGTGTGTATGTGTGTGTGTGTGTGTGTGTGTGTGTGTGTGTGTGTGTGTGTGTGTGTGTGTGTGTGTGTGTGTGTGTGTATATATATATATATATATATATATATATATATATATGTGTGTGTGTGTGCGCAGGTGAGTAACATTATATTCTATACAATTGTGTTTTTCAGCTTTGCATTCACCCGACATCATACCCTCAGTGAAGATGCCATCTGCTAAGAAGTTAACCAACGTTTACGTGGGCGAGGATACTGATTCTGACAGTAATACCAGTGGGTCTGAAATGGAATTGGATCTTGATGCACAGCGTAAGCCAAACCAGAGTGAGGATGACGATTATGATGCCGATGATCATATTCCACTGGCACGTCTGCGTGAGAAGGCTATTACTGCTGATACAGATGCCCCTGTCCCACCGATTCCTGACAGACCCCTACCCTCTACCCCCGAGCTCACTACTCTTGATGAAACTGACCACGACAGTGAGGATGACATGCCACTAGCCCAGCTAAGGTATGATGGAACACACAATAGTGGTCATCAACTTGAATCAGATTTTGACACAGAGGATGAATTGCTTCTATCTGAGTTACGGCAAGGACGTGGCCCGAGTGACAGACCTTTGCAGTCCTCCATCGCCCAAGCCAGGGCTAGTGCTGAAGAGGAAGCGGATATGCTTCCTACTATACACAAGTTCAGGCGTAGTCTACAGCAGGTTTATTCAGATGGAGAAAGTCCACTGGATCTGAGCCGAAGTAGCTCCTTGTCAAGCAAGGATCTGAGTGTGCCGCAATATGGAATTTGTGCGAGTACTCCACTCAGAAGTCAGTACAAACCAGTGGGTAATGTAACTGATCACAGGGTACCATCTCTTAACCACCCAGTAGTTTCCATTCAAAACTCTGGGAGGCTAATGAAAAAGGCACGGCGATCATGCCCACCACGAAACTTATCATGGGAGAAATGCCTAACACGAGTTCACATCGATGATTTTGTGTGTCCAGTCGGCCCAGTCACCAACCTGGACTCAGACAGCACAGAGGTGGACTTCCTCAATTTGATGTTCCCAGAGGAACTGTACTCTCTTATTGCTGATGAAACTAACCGCTATGCTGCACAGAGGCAGGCTGCAGCAGGCAAGGTTGATAAGCGGTGGAGTCCAGTTTGTCCTGGAGACATACGCACATTTCTAGGTGTCAGAATATACATGTCTATTGTACATGTTCCAAAATACAGGCAGTACTGGGAAACGCACCATCTGTATGGTCATTTCCCAATAGCTGAGTACATGACCCGAGAGAGGTTCGAAAAAATACAGCAGTATTTTCACTGCAATGACAAAAACCTCAGACGACCACAGGGCTGTGTGGGTCATGACAAGCTCCATCATGTACGGCCAATACTGGATGCCGTACTTCATGCATGTAGGACACAGTATAATGTGCATCGTGAGGTGGCAGTAGATGAAGCCATGGTCGGCTTCCGTGGACGTCTGACATTTAGACAGTTTATGCCTGGCAAGCCAGAGAGGTATGGCATTAAGGTATGGGTGCTAGTTGACTCACATAATGGTTATGTGCATGAATTCCAGGTATACACTGGAAAGGCAGAGCAGACCACAGAGGTTGGACTGGCACACAGAGTTGTGGTCGACCTAACACGGGGGCTGATTGGAAAGAAGCATCACATTTACTTTGACAACTTCTTCTCATCTGTCCCTCTGGCACAGCAACTGCTGCAGGACAGTCTGTACTGCTGTGGAACCATGCGCACCAATAGGTCTGGATGGCCTGTAACATTCAACCGACAAGCCACTGGTAAAGCACCTCAAGGGTTCTACAAGCAGCTGCAGAGTGGACCATTGCTTGCAACTGAATGGAAGGATAGCAACCCAGTATTTCTGCTGTCAACTAATAGTAACCCAACCTTGGCAGTCTCCAGCATACACAGGAGACAGCACGATGGAACAAAAGCTGCAGTGCCATGTCCACCAATTGTAAACATGTACAACACATACATGAATGGGGTGAACCGAGCAGATCAGCTCAGGACGCAGTATCCAACTGCTCGAAAGGCAAGGAAATGGTGGCTGTACTTGTTCTGGTTCCTATTGGATGTGGCCATAGTGAATGCTTACATTTTATTCCGTGAGAGTGCTAGCCACCGGCAGCTTTCACGTTCTGGCCGTTTTATTGCGGCAAGCCAGTTACAGTTTAGAAGAAATCTAGGCATGCACCTCCTGACCACCTACAAGAAAAGGAAAAGATGCATAGAGATTACCATCCCAGAGCCCATGACACGATTTGAACAAGGCTCACACTTTCCAGTGAAATGGCGGAAGGCACGATGCAAAAACTGTGCCATCAAGGGTAAACGTGCTGAACCATCATGGGGATGTCCGACCTGCAAGATTAACCTATGCATGGAATGCTTTGGTGAGTACCATGGCCATAAGAGTCTAGCAGACTGCTGACAGCAGTAAGATGTGCAGAGCACACTATACAACAAAGTTGTGACCAGGCTTTTGGGTCCATTGCTGAATGGGCACATGTAAAGAGAAAAGGCAGAGGTAAGGCAGACTGCTGACACTGAAGGAGGTCATGAGACCATAGTGGTATCAGCAGTCTGAGTGGGCAGCCGGCACAGCTATGGGACACTACAGATAACCAACATCTGGAGCCCCATGCCTGTCCTTGGCATATTAGTGGAGCGGCGGTCCTTACCCTGCTTTTTCTCTTTACATGTGTCCTGGCTGTGCACCCTTGTCAGTGTCCACCCATGCTTTATTTCAGATAAGGTAAAGACTGTCTTCTGCTGTTCTGGGAGTCACTGGAAAGGGAGCAGCCAAAAACCTTACGCTGTCCCATCGCCAAATATTGTGTTGCTGGGTGCATCACAGGGGGCATACCCAGGCGGCATGGATCTTGTGATCCACCGGGATCGCAGTTGGGAACCTGGAGACTCTACAGCACAGTCCCGTAGTGCTGCTGTCCTCGGTAAGCATGGGCTTGGGTGTGCCACTGTGATGTAATGCAAAAACATGCAAAAAGACACAGCCTGGGTCAGTCTAGGTCTTTTGACATGTTGCCTTGATGTAGCTCTCCACTCAGTCTGCCTCCCTTCAGGTGTAGTCAGTGTATGTAGGTCTGGGCAACAGGGCTTACATTAGCTCCTCCCTTCTACTCATTGCAGAAAGTACACATGTAAATGGAAAAGGCAGAGGTAAAGCAGAGTGCCTCACCTGCTTTTTCAGTGTACATGTGCTCTTTCTGTGCCCCCATGTCAGTTAGCAGCCAAGCCCTTCAGCACCAATGCCAGGAAGGTCCCTCTTCACTTTTGTTTTGCCAACTGCTCTTAGGTTGGTGGGTGCATCACAGGGGGCATACCCAGCCAGCATGGCTCTTGTGATCCTCCAGGATGGCATTTGGGAATCTGGAGACTCTACAGCACAGTCCCATAGTGCTGCTGTCCTTGGTAAGCATGGGCTTGGGTGTGCCACTGTGATGTAATGCAAAACATGCAAAAGACACAGCCTGGGTCAGTCTTGGTCTTTTGACATGTTGCCTTGATGTAGCTCTCCACTCAGTCTCCCTCCCTTCAGGTGTAGTCAGCGTATGTAGGTGAGAGTAGTAAATATATGAAGGTCAGGACAGCAATTAGTGAGTTACTTCAGTCCCTCATCCCTTAGGTCCACTGCTGAATGGGCACATGTAAAGAGAAAAGGCAGAGGTAAGGCAGACTGCTGACACTGAAGGAGGTCATGAGACCATAGTGGTATCAGCAGTCTGAGTGGGCAGCCGGCACAGCTATGGGACACTACAGATAACCAACATCTGGAGCCCCATGCCTGTCCTTGGCATATTAGTGGAGCAGTGGTCCTTACCCTGCTTTTTCTCTTTACATGTGTCCTGGCTGTGCACCCTTGTCAGTGTCCACCCATGCTTTATTTCAGATAAGGTAAAGACTGTCTTCTGCTGTTCTGAGAGTCACTGGAAGGGAAGATGTTCACTGGTTCAGAAGGGATGGCATTCACCTAACTGAGGGCATTGCGTTCTTCTTGACCAACCTCCACAATGGCGTGAGGAGAGCCATGCATGATTGTGAGAAGAATGGAAAACACCCATGACCAAGTCAGACCAGTATAGTAAGTAAAACACTTATGAAATGTGTTGTGTAAAATTAATTTCTCTGAGCTTGGCAAATAACTGTTATGGAAATTATGATTTTTTTTTCTTCATTTTTTGGTAAATAACTTTGCAAAGGAGCATCTGAATGTGCCAAGTAATATCTCATTTTGAAGACAGTATTGCTGGTTCTAATATGGTAAAAGAATTGTGCCAGTATGTTTGACACATGTGCAGATATCAAAGTTTGTCTGAGACTTATGCTTATGGAAATTATGATTTTTTTCATATTTTGGTAAATAACTTTGCAAGGGAGCATCTGAATGTGCCACGTAATATCTCATTTTGAAGACAGTATTGCTGGTTCTAACATGGTAAAATAATTGTGCCTGTATGTTTGACACATGTGCAGATATCAATGTTTGTTTCTGACTTAGGTTATGGAAATTATGATTTTTTTCATATTTTGGTAAATAACTTTGCAAGGGAGCATCTGAATGTGCTAAGTAATAACTCATTTTGAAAAGATTATTTATAGTTCTAACATGGTAAAAGAATGGTACCTGTATGTTGTACTCATAGGCAGATATCAAAGTTTGTTTCCGACTAAAGTTCCTGGAATTCATAAACTCAAATGCCATGGAACAACTAGTCACCATCCCCACAAGAGGAGATAACATACTTGATCTCATCATCACGAACATGGGAGCACAATGTTCAACACCGGAAGTATACCCCTCACTGGTGAGATCAGATCACAAACTAATCTCGCTGGAGGTCCTCATCCCACCCCCACCTGAAATAAAAAAGACCACAGTAAAGAACTTCTCAAAAGCCGACTTCACACTTCTAAAGACTAGTGTGGTCTCCTTTAAGGCCCCGAGCCGGCGGAAAACAGTACTCAAGCCGCTGAATCACTTACAAACACCTTCTACCAGCACCTGCAGGACTGCATGGATAAGGCAATCCCAAACAAAACAAAGACTCTTAGTACCAAAGGCAAGCGTCCAGTCTGGTGGACCCCAGCCATAAACAAACTCTACAATAAAAGGAGGAAGCTACTACAAGATAGAGCAAAATCCTTAAAAGGTAAGACACCCTTGATCACTATATGTAAAAAACTAAGAGCTCTCATAAAATCATCCAAAGCAAATTTCGAGAGAAAAATAGCTAAAGACTCAAAAGACAATCATAAGGCCTTCTTTAGCTATGTTAGAAACCTAGGAGGAAACTCCCAGATATGCTCAGAACTAGTTCAAAATGATGTGAAGATTACTGATCCTACAGACATTGCCAACATACTGGCTGACAGGTTCAGTGCAAACTTCTCCCCTCCCCCAAAAGGAGAGATATCTATACCAAACGATTGCAGCCCCCAAACATCTCCAGCGCCCAAGTGAGAACTGCTCTCTCCAAAGCAAAAACACAGCATCCATGGGACCTGATGGTGTCCCCGGCTGTGTGCTCCACGAACTCAATGAGGAATTAAACCCACAGCTAGGACAGCTGTTTAATCAAAGTCTTACCTCTGGATACGCACCCAGGAGTGGCGCACTGCAACTGTGGTCCCACTTCACAAAGGCGGTGCCTCCACCGACCCTGGAAATTACCGCCCATTAGCTTGACAAGCCTTATCTGCAAAGCCATGGAGAGGATCATAATGGACCTCATAAATAAAGACATAGGGAATCTGCAGACTTTGGATCCAACCCAGTTTGGCTTTGTCAAAGGCAGATCATGCCTTTTAAACTTGGTTGACTTCTTGAAACAGTCACCAAAGCCATTGATGAGGAAAGGCAGTCCATACAGCCTACCTCGATCTGGCTAAGGCCTTGATACAATACCCCACTCGGGTATCATTGAAAAACTCATCAGCTTAAATGTTAACCCATACATCACAAGATGGGTTGCAAACTGGCTGAGTGACAGAACCCACAGGGTCAGAGTTGCTGGCGCCATGTCAGACTCAAAACCTGTCACAAGTGGTGTCCCACAGGGCTCAGTCCTGGGCCCACTCTTGTTTGGCATCTACTTTTCCAAGTACAAGCAAACACAGGAGGGTTATGGCTGACAAAGTTTGCAGATGACTGCAAACTGGGCCATAGTAGAAAACACATCTGACACAGATATCCTTCAGAAGGGTCTCACAGAAACGGATAACTGGTGCCAGAGCCATGGCCTGAAGTTAAATGCCAAAAAATGCATAGTCATACCCTTTGGGAAAAACAAGGTTACCCCTAGCTACCAAATAGGTGGCAATCCACTGAGCACAGAAGAAGTTATCAGGGACCTGGGGACCCAGGTTGATAGTAGTCTGTCATTCGACACCCATGTAGCTAAAGTAGTTAGGAAGACCTTCTACATTTCCCACCTTATCATGAAGGGATTCTCATCTAGATCAAGGGAGGTCATAGTCTCCCTTTACTCATCACTCATCAGACCAATGATTGAGTACAATGCCCCATTCGGGATGTATCTGACCCGACACTTGCAGCAGCTGGAGAGGCCACAAAAGTTCCTCACCAAAAGGATAAAGGGTCTCAAAATCTGTCCTATGCTGCCCGACTGAAAGAACTCCAGCTCTATTCAGTCGCCACGCTTGCTCAGAGGTGACCTTTGCCTAACATACAAGGCCATGTCAAACCCAGATTTGATGAATATGCTTCACCTCAAAAATCTAGATCCATCAGAGCCACAAGGGCGGGAGACTTAAACCTCGACACGGCTATTAATAGGACGTGCTGGAGGGATAGATTCATCACCCAAAGACTCCCTATGCTGTGGAACAAAATCCCGGTACATGTGAGGCAGAGCACCTCGCTGGCCTTGTTCAAGAGAAATCTTGACCAATGGATGGGAGATCGCAGATATACCCCAGGGATTACCTCAGTGTCACTGCTCGACAGAGGCACAGCAAAATAATGGGTATAGTTCCCCATACTAAAGGGGTGGCGTAAGCCACAAAACGATGGGCTAGGCTTGTAAATGCCCTCAGGCAGATAGCCTAGTATGAACCTATGAACCTATGAACCTATGAACTTAGGTTATGGAAATTATGATTTTTTTCATATTTTGGTAAATAACTTTGCAAGGGAGCATCTGAATGTGCCAAGTAATATCTCATTTTGAAGACAGTATTGCTGGTTCTAATATGGTAACAGAATTGTGCCAGTATGTTTGACACATGTGCAGATATCAAAGTTTGTCTGAGACTTATGCTTATGGAAATTATGATTTTTTTCATATTTTGGTAAATAACTTTGCAAGGGAGCATCTGAATGTTCCAAGTAATATCTCATTTTGAAGACAGTATTGCTGGTTCTAACATGGTAAAATAATTGTGCCTGCATGTTTGACACATGTGCAGATATCAAAGTTTGTTTTGGACTTAGGTTATGGAAATTATGATTTTTTTCATATTTTGGTAAATAACTTTGCAAGGGAGCATCTGAATGTGCTAAGTAATACCTCATTTTGAAAAGATTTTTTATAGTTCTAACATGGTAAAAGAATGGTACCTGTATGTTGTACTCATAGGCAGATATCAAAGTTTGTTTCTGACTTAAGTTATGGAAATTATGATTTTTTTCATATTTTGGTAAATAACTTTGCAAGGGAGCATCTGAATGTGCCAAGTAATATCTCATTTTGAAGACAGTATTGCTGGTTCTAACATGGTAAAATAATTGTGCTTGTATGTTTGACACATGTGCAGATATCAAAGTTTGTTTTGGACTTAGGTTATGGAAATTATGATTTTTTTCATATTTTGGTAAATAACTTTGCAAGGGAACATCTGAATGTGCTAAGTAATAACTCATTTTGAAAAAGATTATTTATAGTTCTAACATGGTAAAAGAATGGTACCTGTATGTTGTACTCATAGGCAGATATCAAAGTTTGTTTCCGACTTAGGTTATGGAAATTATGATTTTTTTCATATTTTGGTAAATAACTTTGCAAGGGAGCACCACATTGTGTGAAGTAATGCATCATTTTGAAGACAGTGTTACTCCTTACATCATGGTAAAAGAACTGTGTCTAGGCACTGTACACACGTACAGATATCACAGTTTGTTTAGTCTTGTACAAATATGAAAATTATACATTTACAATACTTCTCATTATTATGCCCATATCTTTGAGGGAGCATGGTAATCACACAAATGATGCGTCATTTTGAAGCTGACATTCAGATGCACAACTTCTACACTGATATGTAGGCTCTGTCTGTTACAGGTGATGAGATATTATGCTTTGTTTATTTATCAATTATGAGAAATAATATACTAATCATATTTCTGTGAATATCTCATGAAAGGAGTGTCACACAGTTATGGTTAAAGTATCATTTTAAAGCTGACATTCATACTAACAAATTAAATTCAAATTGTATGGGTCTGCATGGTACATAGACCAAGATATTGTGCTTTGCTTTTCCAAAAATTAAAAATTGCACAATATCAGCATTCCTTGCCAAATATTTCATTATGACTTTGATATGCACTATCAACATTTACACTGTTGGAAAGGTAAGTGTCTGCTGAACAACTTTCGCGTTTACATTTTTAGTGTAGCTCTTATAGTTAAAGAGTTATGAGCATTTGTTTTCTGTATAGTATTACAAATGGATTTTCTGAAAATGAGCTCAGACTGCTCTGTTGTTCCTATGGTGGAATTCAGCAGGCAGCTCTTCCTGAGCTGCTCTGGAGTGAATGAGTTAAAAATTTCTTGCAAAGTACTCTGTCAGAAATACTGGGTGAGTAAATATGTGTACGAAGGAAGTGATATATGATACAGGATTTGAATTGCCTACACATACTAAGGCCATATTAAGTTTAATTCTGGTTGCTGCCAAAAAAGTAATTACTAGAAAATGGAAGTCAAAGTTTAAGCCAACTGTATTTGAAGTATTGAATATTGTAAAAGAGATAAAAAAATGGAAGTGGGATTGTTAAAAAAGGTAGGAGCAAAAATGGAAATAGTGGGAACAATGCATGGAGAACAATGTGTTGTAGGAACTTTAAGGAAAGGCAGGAATTGATCAATTTATGTAACGGATTGGTGATAATCATTCAAAAGCATATATGTGATGTATAATATTTGTAACTGGGAACATGTTAACATTGTTTGTTTGCTTTTATATAAATGCATGCTTGCCTGTGATAATTCAGGAAAGGAAAATATGTCACTGTGTTTTGTATTACTGCTTTGCTTGATAATACTGAAAAGCTTTGGTCAGCTCTGTATTACCTTAGATAGAAGTTAGAAATGGTTGGTATGTTTCATAGCAAATCTTGACAGCTCCAAGAATCCCTTGCAAAATGGATGAATGTAGGCATGTTTTCTCTCAGTCAGTATTATGAAGTTTGGAATTCTCAAGAAAGAATACCCAGCCTGCAATCATACATCTTAACAGTCCAGAATTTTGCACAAGCAATGAAATGGAAAAATGAATTCTCCACCATCTTGCTAGTAATTATTGGTGCCCCACAAGTATCTATACTAGGTCATATACTTTTCATTATATTGATCAATTACCTCTACAATGCTACAATAAATTCTAACCTGGCTCAATAAGCTGATGACTTCAGCATAATCTGTGCTGCCAAAACTCTCTCTAAACCTCAAGGCCTTGCACAATCCTTATTATCAAAGGAAACATGGTTAAATAATTCACAGCTACTTTTAAACCCTAAAAAAGCAACAATACTCCCATTTACCCACAAAACACATCTCTTCCAAAATGACATTATTCACTATTGCTTCTACCAAAAGCATCTTGAAAGAACAAGCAAATCACTTAAAATTACCAGGTGTCATCATAGATGACCAGTTTAAATTTGACCAACATGTACCATACATGGATAAAAAAAAATCTCATCTACAGAGTAAAAGCTTACCTCACTGACATGTCCAGAAGATGTATTGCCTCTGCTTTCTTACCAACATTTCTGGTCTACACTGGCACAGACTTCACCAACCTTCAAGTCTCACAGGTATCCAAAGTTGAGCAACCTCAATCCAAATTTGAAAACAAGAAAACAAACGTGGTTTTACTGGTAAAACCAATAAAATAAGCAGCTCCAGTCATGAACGTTAAAAACAACTTTTATTGCAACAATAAAGATACAAATGTTGGAAAATTAAAACCAGCTTTTTTCACATATAAAAATAAGTGCTTTCATCCTTTACATTAAAGAACTTCTTCAGATAAAAAACATGAAACACAGTCCTGCTTTTAAATAGAACATTCCCCACATTCACAATCAGCTCGTGGCCCACCCCTACAACTCAACCAATCAAAATTTTAATGTCACTAATTGGTCCACCCCTCCATAGATATGAATACAATCATAAGAACCAATTTAAAACTGAACCAAAAATACAAATTTCAAATTAAATTATATTATGTTGTATCATCTTTCCAGTGCTTTTATTTTAAAACACTAGAAACAGAAACTTGGTCATTTAGACCCGGCCAAGATGTTGCATTCAGATGTAATTGCCACACTAATTCATGTCATTCTAATAACAACAACCACATCCCCCCTCTTTCATTCATCACCAAAGTTTCTAATACAATAAACTTAAAACTATGACCTGGCTGTTCCAGGCAATGTCTAGATATGTAATTTGTATCTTTCTCTTGCCTAATATCCATTAGGTTCTCATATATATGGCATTTTAGCTTTCTGTTGGATTTATCAATATAAAAACAAGAACACAAGGAAGATAAAGCACAATATACCACCTTTGCACTATTACACATATATTTTGCATGTAAAGTAATTTTTACATTATTAATATTAATTTCTTTAGTTTCAAGGATGAAATTGCAGTATGAATAAAAAAACACATTTTTTCATAACCCACACCTCCTGCAAACTCCTTTTCTATTAAAAAATGGCTTTAAACGTTCTCCCTTTTCTATAAACAATAGCAGGTCTTTCCCCAACAAGATTCCTAATTCCCCTTCATTCCACCAAATTTCTCAGTTCTTCACTAAAATATTTTAATATCATAACCATCTCCACAAAAAGTTATGATGAGAACACTTTTGAAATTTCTACTATTATTGTTTTTGTTATCTCTGTCATTCCTCTCATCATCACTTGACTTTACACACATGGTATCATCATAATTTTCAACATTCTACCCTCCCACAACAAGCTCTATTAGTTCAGCTGGTTCTTTCTAATCCAAGATTGGTTTAAAAAAACTTCTCTCTTTTATTAATAACTTCCATCAAAACCTCATTTAATAATCCTAGGGGGTAGCTTATTTTTTAAGAACATGTCTTTTAAAAGATCACATTCATCTAGGAAGGATTCAAAGGCAGTAACAAAGTACAAATTGCCCTTTTAGGACAACTCTTTTCTGTTTAAAGGGGTGAGCACTTGCATAGTGAAGAACGCTATTGGAGTATGTTTCCTTCCTGAAAATCTCAGAAACATATCTCTCATTAGTCCCATCTTATTTCAACCATACATCCAAATATGAAACTTTATTTTGACTTGCCATATATGTAAAATGTAAAAAAGGATGTAGTATTGTTAATGTAATTAATGAAGGGTTCAATGTCTTCCATTGGTTCCTTTCATAAAATGAATATGTTATATAAAAAATGAATATAGATATGACGATTCTTATAGAAGGGGGAATTAATAAAGGTTTTTTTCTCCCACTGGAGCATCACAATGTTGGCATATGTACCTGCACATGATGCCCCCATGGCTACCCCTTCTTTTTGAAGGAAAAGTTCTCCTTCAAACAATATAAAGTTATGTTTTAGCACAACATCCAGTAATTGGTCAAGCATATTTACTTGTTATTTGGATATACTTTTATCCAGTAAGTATTCAGAAAACAATTGAGCCACTATGTCTTGGGAAATTGCAGTATAAAGATCATTAATAGCAATGGTTAAGAAAATAATATGTTCATCAAAAGAAATACTGTTGATTTTGGCTAATACTTCCCAAGAATCTTTACAAATACTTATTTCACTTCGGAGAAACCTTTTCAACTTATTATTTATAAATTTTGCTATAGATTGTTTTATCTACACTTGCATCTACAGTTGGCCACATTGGTGGTTGTGCTATGTTTTTTATGTAGATTTCACAATCCAAAAATAGTTGGAATCAAGGGATAGGATACAGTCAGAAAATTGTATTCATCAATATTAATTAGACCATCAATAAATAAGTCTTCTAAAATAGTCCTGATATATCTATGGGCTCCATTCAATTGATTAAGAGATGTTGGTTCATATGTCCCACTGTCCAATATTTCCCTGTTCCTCCTAGTTTAATCCACCCTATTCATGATCACCAGCCCACCCTCTTTATTGGGTGTCATAATTATAAGACAAGGGTGGGGCAATAGTGGTCATGGATTGGTCTATGTATTTGGCTGAGGCTGAGAGACAGTTGAAAGATGGTCGGTTTTATATGGTCATGTCAATTGATCCAACACCTAGATTTAAATGTGAGATCAATGATTTTTTACATTTGGCAGTGAGTGAAGGTATTATTAGCCAAAAAAATTCCCATCACTTGACCATCAATGACCCTTTACCACAGTACCTGTATTTTCACCCCAAATTTCACAAGAACCCTACACAACCGCCAGGTAGGCCCATAGTGCCTGGTAATGCTTCATTAACAGAACCATTATCATAATTTTTGACAATGTATTTACAGCCATTATTAAAATGGGTTAGGGCTCGCATCCAGGACACCACTGAATTTCTTAATATTGTGTTGGATACACAATTGGAATCTGGGTGGATCATGTGTACCTTAGATGTCACTTCTTTATATACAAGTATTTCTCACTGGGCAGGTTTGACCACTTTGAAATACTGGTTGGAGAAGATCCTCTTATATAGTCCTGGATTCAGTACCTTCCTCCTTTTTTAACTGAACATGTTCTAACAAAGAATGTTTTTTTATTTTAATGGCAATTGTTTTTTACAACTTAAGGGTACGGCCATGGGGGCATTGTTTGCCCCAATTTATGCCGACCTGTTTATGGAATATGTTGAACAAGAAATTATTTATGATCCTAGCCATAATCTGTTTCTAGGTGAAATTGATATTTGGTGGAGATTTTTGTATGATTCCTGGATGGTTTGGAAGTCTGATGTTGAATATTTACAAGAATTTGCACAGTACTGAAACGAAAACATATGGGGAATCCAATTCACAATACATTATGGTACTGAGAGCATTTTGTTTTTGGATGTCCTGTTGAGACAACAACAGGATGGTACACTGCAAGCTTCTGTTTTTTGAAAACCATTCAACTCAAATACTTTACTCTATGCCACTAGCTGTCATCCAAAACACATTATTCAAAACATTCCAAAGTCACAGTTTATGAGGGCTCACCAAATTTGTTCCAGTGATGAGGAGTTTTCATCTCAACAGCAAGAATTAATATGTAGATTTGATGAACGTGGTTACAATAAGTCTCACATCCTTCAGACCAGTAGGGAGGTACAATCCTTAGACAGAGTGGATTTACTGAAATATCAGTCTAAGAAAAGCAAAACAAATATCAACAGATTGACTACCAGTTATGGGCGCAATAGTTTCAATTTTTTGGATCTCATACAACACCACTGGGACATTTTATTAGCTGATGAGTGGCTTAGTACTCTTTTGGGTCAATATGTCATTTTTCCTTCAGGAAAGGCAAATGTTTAAGAGGATATTTGAACCATTATAAACATAAGACACCATTTATAAACATGATTCAGGTCATTTTGGATGGTGGAATATTGGTTGGATGTTTTCCATGTGGTCACTGTTTATTTTGTAGGCATATGTGCAAAACTAAGGAATTCACTAGTAAAAATATGTCTGATATATTTAACACTACTATATTTGCTAATTGTAGTACAGACTGGGTGGTTTATTTAGCTATATGTACGTGTTCAGTATTTTATGTCAGCCAGACCTCTAGACATATTAGATTACGCACTTCTGAACACTTTAATAATATTAGAACCAAATGTTCAACTACTGCTTTGTATAAACATACCATAAAACAACCAACTGCACAATTTACATTTGTGGTTATAGATAAGGTGGTTGGCAATAATAATTTTAAAGCGGCTTGGCAAAAAATTTTGAATAAAAAAGAAAAAGCTTAGATTGTTAGATTGTGAGGATCTTTTTCCCCTGGGTTGAATGAACATTTGTAATTGCTTATAATCAATTGGATGGTTTGAACCTGCTGATCAGTATTTTTTCTATATATGTGTGATTAGTGTACATTTCAGTATTATGCACTGAAAAAGGCTTATGGCCAAAACCGATGTGTGGATATTTTTTGGCCTTAATTAAAAGTCTGTGTATGCCTCTCACTTGAGTGATGGTCTTTTTTGGATTTATCTTTCAGTTTCAGTCAACAGGAGATAGAATGTCTGTACTAGAGAAGTTTTTTGTATTGTCTTTAAATGTGGATGAATGTAAATTATTTTATGACTTGAACCATTTACCAAAATATCTGTGGTCTATGTATTTTCACAGGTAGATGCTAAATGCTACAGCTGCATGAATGATTGTGAGCTTGAGAACTGAAGTCAGAATGACAAGAAATTATGGCATTCAGCAAGTATCCCAGCAGTAATATTTGGGATATTAATTTAAGCACTTTCTGAGAGAGAGAGACTGAGCATTCTGTATTTTATCTTTGACCTGACAAGAAGACCCATTTACGATACTTGCCTTGCTCTGCAGTTAAGTTAACTATGGTATAGTAATTCACTTACATTCAGTCAGAAATATAGCAAAGTATAGCTTAGATGTTTTCTGTATTTATTTGAGACTGCCCTGCAATGCTGGTTTAAGTATTTCCTGTGATTTTGAACTCTGATGTAACTGTGATTATTTACTGAGTAGTTTCTTGTTCTTGTATTATTTATTATTAAATATATTTGTACCTATCATTGTGGCTGATATTTGTAAGACATATTCTGAGACTACTTGCATATTTATTTGGTGACACTGTGCGAAACTCCTAATAGCCTTGCTCTTGGTCAACCTACCATTTGTATTGATAGTAACATTGCACAGTAAGATTGGACACCCTTTGTTAAGGGCCTTAAAGTAGCTGATTAGGAGTGGCTGGTGGCAGGGGAAAATGACCTTATAGTCTGGGCAGAAGGGGGCATAGCTAGTAAACCTGTACTAGCCTTTCCCAGGTGTGTGTGTGTGTGTGTGTGTGTGTGTGTGTGTGTGTGTGTGTGTGTGTGTGTGTGTGTGTGTGTGTGTGTGTGTGTGTGTGTGTGAATAAAATTTCAAAGAATGTGTGTGTCAGTTAATTGGGCAGGGACACGAAGAACTGGTTGGACAGAGAGGGTGCTGGAGGTCTTGGCTTGTTCAATCAGCTGAGATCTCAACTCTAGAGCTGTGCCAGTGGGGAGTCTTATTGGGGAGCTGGAGAAGGAGGGAGAAACAAGCAACAGACTGACTATGGTCTCTGTGTGCTCTTCAGGGAAATTGGACCTGATGTAGAGAGCTGCATCTGGAAATAGTGTGTATGTACCTGTTATTCTGCCAGTGTGTACGCCCCCACTGTTGTCAGATTGAGGCTCTTTGATGACTGGGTCAGTGGTGGGGCGTCACACAAGTTAACAAGAAACTTATACAATGTGGGTAAAATGCTGTTTTCAAAATACTATGCTGTGAATGTAGCACTGTGTTCAGGTAGAAGTTATTCACACTCAAATGTAGCAATGCATGGAAGCTTGCATTTCCTTTGCAATACAAATGCATGTGATTTGATAGATACTGAAGAACTAGACATTTCTGAGTCAAGTATGTCCTGGTGATTCACTTGGCATAGCAGCCCTTGTCCCTTCCCCCAACCTCCTCTTTGACTAAGGTGTAGTATCTGACTGAGACCTTAACCAGATTGTACATGCTCTCATATTACTTTTGAACAAAAAACTGTGCTAAGCAATTGTTATAGTAATATTTCTGTGCCCTACACAAACAATAATTTATTTAGCAATTCTGGCCGCATGGAATCTAAATATTATCTAACATTCTGCAATGATAAATTATCTTACTATGTGTACCTGCAAACTTTTTTTTCTCAGTCTGTATAAATACATGAATAAGTACTTCTTCTAATCCTGCACATCTTTTATTTAGAGCTATATATGCAGCTTATTAAGTATAACTAGGTTTCATTTGCATTTATTTAGAACATTATGTAAATATATAACCATCATATCGTTTTAACAGATACATGTATGAGTATACATATGTTTCTGACTTCCTTTACATTAACATAATAGAATTACAGATAATATTAGCAGTTACACATATGTTCCTCAGCAAATATTTTTTATTTACGCAAACTTGCAATACTTTTTTATGTTGAATATGACCCAATAAAATAGTGACCATTAAAAAATTCCACTTACTATTGAATTATGGCCTACTCTCTGCTACCTGGTATACAACCTGGCTAGCTGGTCAAGTCTGCACTTCTACACGTCATCATACTGGTGATAGCATTGTTGCCCAGAGTGGGTGATACCTGTTAAAGATCCCAGATTGTCACCCAACTCCTGTCAGATATCAGTCTTTTATCAAGGGGTATTATTGGTGAATGCCTCAGTCCTATCCTGGCATGACCGCTTGAGAAGGCAGAGCATGATAAGGGTCTCTTTACTTGACCAGCTTGGAGTGCAGCCTCATGTCTTCACAGGTGATGCCATAATGCAAAGTGGCAGAACCAGAGTGACAAAAGTAAGATCTGGGGAGTGACATCACCTTACCTAAACACAGTTAAATAGCAAGGGCAGTACACTAGGTATTGATACTATTGCCAAGTTTGGTTTAACCAAAAATGCTTTGTCATATACTTGTTTTTTTCTTAAATGAAACCATTCACATTTCACTTACATGCTGGATAAAAAAATGAAATATATGGAATAATTGTTATGTATATGATTTACAAATGCTGCAGCTACTGGTCATTGCTAAAGCTTCATTTTTTGGAGTATTACACCTGAATGTCATTTATATTTGCCTCGTGTAGTACAGCAATTATACTTTTTTTTCTTTGGGGGGGGTCAGGAGAAATATAGATATCTATGTATGTGATGTACAAGCTTTAGGAACTTATGAGTTGTTTGAGGTTCTAAGGTAAAACAGATGATGTTAAATTGACAGGGATTACACTTCACATTGGTACAAACTGTCATTCAGATGACTCAGTTTTATTTCTTTTTTTTAACTATATTCTGATTTAGGTTAGTCTAAGCTGAAGCATTACTGAAGCAAGTTTAGGACTGCTGAAGAATGCTGCAGACTGAGGAACTGTCCACAGTTTGTTAATGTCAGTATGGGCCCGTGTTCATAATGTTCCAAGACCGAAGTACACACCCACATCACTCTACACATTTGCATTTTATGTTTCATGGAGATAAAAAAATCCTTATTTGCATAAAATACATGTAAATGGCCCTGAATTTATGTGAAAAAGTTGAACATCATCTTATTAATTTGCCAATACTGGAGTTAGGGGCAGCAATTTTTTTTAGGATACAGGAGACTTCTTAAAGAAATCAAATAGTTTTAAAAAATGTTATAATTAAATAAGAAACACTCAAAAATAAGTAATAATTACTGAATTAAAGTTAAAATGTAGTTTTACTTACATGATATACATATCATGATGACAATGAAAGATTGCTGTAATTACTGTAATTTAGAAGTTGGATTTGAGTACTGCAGCAGTGGAAATGATTAGTGATCACTTAAAGTAATCACTACTTTGGTATCACTTAGTGACTATGCATACATGGTAGAAATGCACTTGTAATTTTGATTTTCTGCATTAGTAAGGATATCAATATGTATGTGTCTTTACTGGGAGATTTCTGTGTGACAGCGATGAATTAAAAATGGCAGAATTATGAATACATGACAATGATAGAGTGTAGGGAAGGATGCATTTTTTCTTAAACTGATTGCTTAGTGAACTGAATGCACTGTAAATAATATACTGCAGTTGTATTTGCCTACACTGAGTGTGGTTTGTGTTAGCTAATTTTTTTTTTTTGTTATGAGGGTAGCAGGCACACTAGGCCTGTGTGTTGTAGTTTAAAAGCTGGTTACATCATAAACTTTTCAGTGTGTGACTATGGTGACGGAAACTAAGGGATCAAAGCTGAAAAAGGACAACTTTAGCCATGAGGAAAATCACTTCCTCATGGGTTCATAGGTTCATAGGTAAGTACTAGGCTAGCTGCCCTTGCAGGGCATTTTAAGCCTAGCCAATTTTCCTTTTTGTGCTCAAAATAACCTCTCCCATTTGGTTATAGACTGCCCCTACCATCCCATGGTCGATAATTATTTATTACCCCTAATGAGAATAACTGGGATCAACTGTGGAATGGGGTTATAGCTCAGTGGGATAACATTTGACTGGTAATAGCTCAGTAATAAAGCATTTGACTACAGATCAGAAGGTCCTCAGTTCAAATTCAGGTGCCCCTGCTGCGAGTGACTTTTTCCACTCATAGGTCATATTTTCACTGACTATGCTTTCAAAGAAAGTTAGAGAGGGGGTGTGTTTGGCATAATGGCTGAGGTCCTTACCTCACAGACACAAGGTGCAAGGTTTGAGTCTGACCTCAGGTTATTGGGTAGGATTAAAATGGCCCTTCAGGGCAGTTAGCCTAGTATTCACATATGAATGCCACAGATAATTTGAGGGGTCTTGTGTGTCGGATAAAGTATTTAGTTGCTGCAAATGACCATAAGTAGTACAGGGGGCAGTCCTGGGATAAATTCTCTGTTTCCCCTTCATAGCTCTAAGTTGTGACTGAAAATGGACAGGGAGAACTTTGTTTTATGTTTCTGGGGAATCTGTACCACAGCAGCAGTATCCTCTACGAAATATACCTAACACTCCCAACCATTGTTACATGTATCTGCACAGATACATGACAAAGGAAGCATTATATTCAATGACTGGCCTAATGAGGGCTGAGTAAAGGGGGGCAATTACATTTCAAAATCTAGAAACAATCCCTTTGTTTATAAGCTGTGCAATATAGAAGGGCTTTCTTACAACAACAGACACATGCTGTTCACAAGTTAGGTATCTGTCCACATAAGTTCCCAAATCCCAAACAACTGGGTCATCTCTTAGGGGTATATCGTCAATGTGGTAGTTCCTGGGGTAGATGACTTCCCAAAGAATACAATAATGCATTTTTAGCATTTAGTTTCAGGCCATGATTTTGACACCAATTATTTATGTGAGACAAACTTTCCTGCAGGATGGCTAAATCATTTCAGGATTCAATGACTGCTCCTAGCTTACAATCATCTGCAAGCTCAGTCAGCCAGAGCCATTGGTATTGGCTCTGACTTCAGATAAAGTAGATGCCAAACAGGACAAGTCACAGCACAGAGCTCTGAGGGACTGCACTGGTGAGTGGTCTCTTTGTGGTGGTCACTTTCCCTATTTTGATTATCTGCATCTAGTCTGTGAGTTGGTTGACAATCCAGTGGGTGACATAGGAGTTTATTCCCAGTTTATTTAGCTTTTCTGCTATATCTGAGTGGGGAACTGTGTCAAAAGCTTTGGCCAGGTTGAGGTATATGGTGTGTACTGTTTTGCCCTTATCCATTGCTTTGGAGAACTTTTAAAAAATCCACCAGGTTGGGTAAGCATGACCTGGCCCATATTGAATTCAAACTGAGATAGGTCTAGTGCTTGGAGGCTCCCTATGTCTTGATTGATTAATTCCATGATATGTCTATCCATGGCTTTGCATATGAGTCTGGTCAGACTGATGGGTCTGTAATTTCCTGCATCTGTGGAAGGTCCTACCTTATGATGGGGAATGACTGTAGCTGTTCTCCATTCACTTGGTACAAAACCTGTATGGAGGCTAATATTGAACAGTATTGTTAGGGGGTGTGGCTATATTGTGCTTGATGATATTTAAGAAGCATCCAGGGATATTGTCAGGACCCACTGATGCAGTATTTTTAGCTTTTGATAGCTTTTTTCTGACTTGGTCCTGTGTGATTGCTGGAGGTGAGCCAGTTTCAGCTATATCTTGAGGGACGAATGGACGGGAGAGAGGCATAAAGTTAAAGCTAAATTTATTGGCCAGTAGGTTAGCTATATCTTCAGCCTCTGTGTAGGTAGCATCACAATCAGTTCAGCGCATTGCTGCATTGTGCTTTTGAGATTATGAATACAACTAAAAAATGTCTTGTGATTGGCTTTGGCTTTGGCAACTATTTTAGCCTCACACTTGGCTTTGGTGGATTTTATTAAGTTCTTGAGTTGTTGTTTATTTCAGTGACAAGGGCTCTAACATAATGGGAACTATTTTTCTTACATTTAGTCAAAATTCTTTTCCTTTTATTATAAAGCTTTCTGATATTAGGGTTCCACCATGTGGGTTTATATCTGGGGTTTTCCCTGCACTTGTTCCTACAGGGTACACCTGCATCTGTACCGCTGTTTACATGCTGGTTTAATGTGGTGATGTTCACTTCACTTATTGAGTTATGTTAACTGAGTTTAGTAGGGCTTTGAAGCTTGGCAATGTATCACTTAGGAGTAGGTGGTTTGTCTTAAAGGAAATTTCAAATGGTACCTTAAGTGGAAGGGATCTCTGGTTTCAGTTTTATTTCAAAGGAGACTGCTTAATGGTCAGACCTAACAAGTGATGAAGATATTCAAGGGATGGTGCAATATGTTCTAATATTAGTAAGTACATGACTAAAGATGATATTCCCCAGTGGGTACTCTAATTGTTCCAGGACAAAGTTCAGAAGTCTTTGTCCTTCTGCACTACTGGTGGAGAAGGTTTCCCAGTCTATAGTTGAATAGTTTTTATCACCTATGAAATGGTATTGTTTTAATACTGAGTATTTCTAGTTCCTGTAGATAGGTGTTGTGGCTTTCTTTTGTCATGGAGTGAGTTCTATAGCTAGCTAATATAAGTTATCAGATTTTTCTGATAGTTATTTGGACATGAAGAAGCTTTAGTGCATTATGTTATTTTACCAGCCTTGCTGTGAGTCTCTGCTGAATGTAGACTGATACACCTCTATCTTTTTTCCCTCCTGTGCAGTAGCTGGCCTAAACATGTGGAAGGCATTATAGCCTTGCCTAGCAGGAGTGCTCTCCGTATTTTAAATCATGTCTCAGCCACTACGCAAACATCAATGCCTTCCAGGGTGAGAAGGGCTTGTAGGGAGTGGAGTTTCTAGTTCAGTTTCCTGCCACTGAATAGTAACACCTTTATATGTTTGTTTTGTTATGCTGGTAGGTTTATCAAGCTGGCATTGCCTAAAAATGGCATGGTAGCCCTTAGAACATATAGGAAGCCTCTATTTGGTAAAGGGGGGCCAAAACAAGCTGAGAGGACCAAAGTTTGGAATCAAATACTTCTCAACATTAATGCAGTAGGTGGTAGAAACCAAAAATTAGCACAGAGCAAGAAGAGGGCAAATGATATGGTAGGATGTGCTAGAAGCAAGGCCAGGCAGAATGCAATTTCCCAGCCACTATGTGGGAGAAGCCTCAATCAGACCAGATGTAGAACACCTTTTTTTCCATCCTTGGGGATGACTACGACACAGACGATGACAGCATAGGAATAATCAGAGGTAGCGTGGACACTGAGTATAACCAATGTATGCAGCAGTAGCACTCATCTACTCATGAAGATGGGTTTAAAAATAAAAACCAAAGGTAGACCCTGGAAGGCATACAATAAAGCTCTAGACAGTCCAATTCAAATCGTTTAATAGCAACCGATGCACTGCATTAAAGTTACAAATTACGTTTTTGTTTACTCTACTTCATCAGATGTGGGCTGAAAAGTCATGTGTATGAATTTATATACATCCTAATTAAGTTAAAAACCTATCACAAAGCTTTTTGTTAAAACTGTTTAAAACTAACCTTTAAAAGAACGTTCTCTCTTTTTATGTAAGAAACAGCTGACATTTCAGTTTTAAGTATTATATATTTATTTATTTTTAATACATGTTTAAACAGAATAGATTGTAAATATAAATGATATATGTCATTTTTTTTTTGATTTTTTCAATTTATTATGGAAGTAATTTTATTTTATTTATTTTACATTTGTTGATCGGGCTAGTCCAACTGGATATATGTCCATTTTCAGTAGAGGCCCGGGGAGAAAAGCTCCAATGGTTATTACAAGTTTAAACAGCAATAGGCAATACAATACAATAGGCAAAACAGAGTTAGTTAATATATGTAATATACAAATATGATAGGAGCAAAAACAAAAGAGAAATAATAAAAAAGAAATAATTTTTTTTTTTTTTTTTTTTTTTTTTACAATGGTCATACAGTATATATGAGATAACATTTATCTACATAGATGTTATGTAAAGGGATAGCTATCAAGGATATAGGGAGAAGAGAATGAAAGTAATTATGGTAGAAGAAAAGAGAAAGAGGAAGAAGGAAAGTTAATCTGGGTTGGTACAGGAGCAAAGCCAGTGATTATTGAGATGCATTTTCAGTTGTTTTTTAAAAAGTGGTAGTGCGGACAAAGATGAGATATCAGAGGGTAGTTTATTTATTATAAAGGTTTTTAACAAAGAAAGTGTAGTTATATGACTAATACATTTTTTACTCAAATAGTTTTATTTTCAATTAAAATTAACATTTACATATTTTAAATATCATTTTAAACAACTATATACAATATTTACATTAGCCTGACTTTCAACTATATACACTGTACATTAGCAAATATAGAACTGACAGATTAGTTATCAGAGATACAATATTGATTATTGCAGAGTGTCCAACAAAGATATAACTTTCTTCCAAGGATTGTTTACCAATGGCCTGGGATAGATTCGTAGTTCTTTGATTTTTATTTCCATCGATGCAGTTGTCCTCAGTAAGGTGTAGAATTCTTCCGAGGTTGGTGGTGTATTTGAATTCCACCTTCTGGTTATGCATTTCCTAGCTATAGCAAGTATTGTCCATAACAAATACATATTTGTCTTATTCAGGTAGGGACCTTCATTTACATTTAGTATAATCAATGCTTTAGTTAAGGTAAAAGATTGATTAAATAAAGCTTGTAAAAAAATGATTAATTCCATTCCAATATGTTTTAATTTTATTACATTGATAAAAAATATGAATTCAGTCTGCTTTATTTGGCTGTTCACACCTCCAGCAAAACCCATTTGTAGTAGAACTGATCTTCTTAATTCTATCTGGTGTTAAAAATGTTCTATGTAAGTATTTCCAGTTAAATATTTTCCAGTACTGTATGTTAGAGGTGTAATTAACTGATAGTAAGATGTTAGATTTCATTTCTTCTGTTAACTGTAATGACTGCCCTTTTGTTAAGAACTGCCAGTATGATGGTTTGGGAATTGTTTTATATGTTATTAACTCTTTGTATAGATTTCAAATGGAATTTTTCTTTTCACAACTATTATATATGAATTCATATAGAAAACTTATTAGATTTGGAATATCTTTAAATGAGTAATTATTAATTAATCTGCATAAATCTTGAGTGTACATTAGAATGCTTTGTAAGGTTTACCAGTCTTGTGTTAGAATATTGTAAGTAGTTTTATCATATGTATATCTAAAACATTTATTTTTTTACACATTGAAACCAGCATAAGAATCCATTTTGTTCCCAGGAGGTTATTGTTTCCCTATATATTTTATGAGGAAAGTTCTTAGTGATGGTAAACGGGGCTAAAAGGTCAAACCAAAGTTTTAGATCTATGTTTGCATTGATATGTTTCCTAAAGGAATTGATGTAATGATTAATCAGAAATGTTTTAGAAGGTTTTGTTATATTATATTGTATACTAATGCATAGTATGTACCAGGGTTTGTTAGATTTGTCTAATATTAAGACTTTTTTTAATAGGTTAAATTAATTTATTAATATAACCATTGTTAATTCTTTCCAGTTGGCAAAATAATTTGGTTTTATCCAGTCTATTGTAATTTTAAGCACAGATGCTTTTATATATGTTTCTATTTCTGGGAAGCTCAATCCTCCTTGTTTCCAGAGTCTAATATGATGAGTTAGAGCTACTCTATTCTTTTTGGGATACCATAAAAATTTTATTAAACATGAGTTTATTTCTTTAAGAATGCATCTTTCAGGAATTAACTGTATTGCAAATGCTACATATAGTATTTTTGGCAATAAGACCATTTTTATTAATTACAATCTGTCTTCAGAAGTTAATATTATTTTGTTCCACTTTTCTATATATATTTTTATTGTTTCAGTAATGTTTTTATAATATATTAATACTGTTTCAATTAGATTTTTGCATAACACTATTCCTAAATAATTTAGCGTAAGTTCTTGTTTTCCTATGATGGATTTATCTATAACTTGTAGATCTTTTTCTTATTTAAAAATAGAAATTTTGATTTTGATCTATTAAAATATAGACCTGAAATCTTATAGAATTTCTCCATTACTTCTAGCTCTTCTAATGACTCTCTGGAGTTTGATATGGTTAATAAAATATTATCAGCAAAAAGCATTATTTTAGATATGTACTGGTCATAGACTTCTATTCCTTTTATTCTTGGATTATTGTAGTTTCATAGGTTCATTTCTGCAAGTATTTCTATAGCCAAAGCAAATGGAATAGGAGATGGGGGCATCCTTGTTTAGTACCTTTTGTTATATGAATAGATTCTGAGGTGAAAGGACCTAATTTAATGTAGGCTAAGTTATTAATATATATGTTTTTTATTAATAAAATTAAGAAAGGAGGAAATTCAAGTAATGCTAAAGTTTTAAATAGATATTCCCATTTGAGGGCATCAAATGCTTTTTTATGTCTAATCCGATTACAAGTGTTTCTCTGTCTTCTTTATTCACATAATCTATAAGAGTTAGAATCCTTTTAATATTATCATGTGTGTACTTGTTATATATAAATCCAGTTTGATCATTATTAATTGTCTTTGAAAGTGGGATTTTTATTCTGTTGGCTAGGATTGACATAAATATTTTGTAATCATTATTCAGTAATGATATAAGTCTGTATGAGATGCAGAGGTCCGATGGTTTATTATCTTTTAGAATTGGTGTTATGAGAGAATATTTCCATGAGGGTGGTATTTTTGCTTCTGACTGGACTTCTAGCAAAGATTTATGAAAAAGGCAGATTACTGTTGAAGGGAAGAGTTTGTAAATTTCCATAATTTTACCATCTATCCCTGGAGCTTTGTCAGATTTACTTTCTTTTATCTTGTCAACAATTTCTTTGTAGGAAATAGATTTTTGTTGGTCTCGTTTTAAATTTTCTGGATTTTTTTTTTATATTGATAAGGTTTGTATCTAAGTTTATTTGGTTGATATCTAAATCTTCTTTTTTGAAATGTTCCATATAAGGGAACCAAAATGCTTCAAGGATGTCTCCTATATCTGATATGTTTTCCCTTTCTTTTCATGATATATATTGCTAATGTTATTTGCTTTGGATTGTATTTTAATTTTTGTAGATAAGTTATGTAGATATCTGGGGGAGGTGGCTAATGAATTTACTTTTAATTTTTCCAAGGCTAGACAGGTTTTATGTGTTAGAATTTCATTATATTTTCTGTTTAATTCCTCTATTTCCTTTTGGACTTCTGGACAATTTTGATTTTTTTTTAGATTTTGCTGTCAAGAGTCTGGTTTTCAAGTCTAATGATTCAGATTCCCACTGTCTAACTTTGCTTTTTTACCAGCTAAGGGTCTTACAAAATAAATACGCTTTTAATGAGTCCCATACCGTGACTCTACTGATTTCTGTTGTATTATTAATTTCAAGAAAGAATTGTAGCTCTGATAACATCCAGGGTCTGAATTCTTTAATTTTCATGATATATGATCGAATTCTAGTTGTGAAGATTAATGGCTTAAACTTTATTTGGAGTTTCATTATGAGTGAGTCATGATCTGAGAAGGGGCATGGAGCTATTGAGAAGTTGAGGATTTTTGTTTGTAAATCATGAACTATGAATAATTTGTCTGGTTTGTCTTCCAAATCTATGGTCTTTATGGGAAAATAATAAAGCTTTATCATCTTTTATTTTAAAAGTGTCTATTAAATGAAATGAGTCAATCCATCTTTTTAAGGATTTTGAAATAGTTGTTATGCAAAAAGACTTCTTGGTTGTTTCAGAAGCTTCTAAGGTACAATTAAAATCTCCTCCCAGTATAAGATTTCCTTTATAATTGTTGGAAATAAAATTGAGGTGTTTTTAACTGTTCCTGTTCCATTTCTTGGGAACCAATATAGATTGGCTAAAGTCCATATTATGTTATTAAATTTGACTATAACAAATGCTAGTAGACCTTCTTTATCTTCATATTTATAAATAACTTTTGGAGTGATTATGTCTTTCTTCCAGAGAATTGATACTCCTTCTGTCTTTGTTCTATAGGAGGATTGAGCTAAGACTGTATATAGTCCTTAGGGTTCCAAATAAAGCTATCATTAGTCTTAAAATGCATTTCCTGGAGAAATACTACTTGTGCCTTAGTTAGATTTAAATATTTCAGTAAGTCTGATCTTTTACTTGCATTATTTAAGCCATTAGTATTTAAGGATAAGAATGTTAAATCCATTTCAAGTTATTGTTGGAAGAAGCATTTTGTTTCTTTTTTTTTTTTTTTGATTATAGTTGTTATACCATATTCTCTGATAATGTTGAATGATATTTTTATGTGTGTAAACTTGGGAGTGTTATTTAATGTTCTTTCTTCTTTAAATAAAAGTAGGGTAGAATTCTGGTAAGGCTTTAAAAAAAGTACTTTTATAAAACATTAATTCTAAAGTATCAAGTACAAGTAAATATGAATTTCCCATTAAACATGGAATGAAAGTCATTCCTAATCCAATAGATAAAGATCTATTGGATTATCACTCCTACCTTTAACCAACAATATCAACTGAGCTCCATATGTCAAATTATTATATGGAGAATTTTCTTAAAAGAGATATGGAATTCTATATTATTCTATTGTTATTCTATATTATTTTATACATCAGGATGGAATGCTCATAGTGTAAACAATTATTTTGTTGACTTAGAAAATATCCAATATATAGTTACCCTTAAGAGATCCCAAACATGTTAGATATGTCATTCCAGATAAATAAAACACAACAGAGAAGCAGACACTATATAAGCCAACATCAAAGGGATTATTACTAGAATAAATTGACTAAAAAGACTCTGTAGGAGACAATGTGTGATTACTAATGAAGTATAAATTTACTGTAGGTGTATTGCCCTCCTTTTCTTTTCCTTTCTTCAACTCACCAACTTCAACTTAAACTTATGAAAAGACATGGCTTATCAGTGCTATCCTGACTCTGAGCAGAAGTGCCCTACATTCCAGTGTCCAGTGCTTTCACATATTTATAGATTTAGAAAACAGAGTCTAACAATGAACTATAATCACCCTGATAATTCCCACCCTGCATAGGACACCTCCTGCTTCCAGAATGGGTAATCACATTAGGTCTATGATGAATGTGCAGGTATCCATATGGTAATCAGGACTTGCCTTATGTAAGTATTAATCAAATAGTGTTTACAGCATCTTAGAGAGTTCACGGGGCAGTTAGAATACTCTTAAGCCTCTTTTCCTTTAGCAAAAACAAAGGTTTCCCCCCTTTTTTGTTTTACATCAGTACTAATAAAAGTAATTCAGCAAACACAGATAAACAAAAATAACATTCAGTAGTCCGTCATGGACATGACAATCCATTAAACAAATCAATGTCTAACATCTCTCTAGTAGACATTATAAAGACAAATTAAAAATAATTTCCTAGCTCTTTAATTTTTCTGATAAAGCAAAATGTTAACAATAAGTTATTTTAACTAGAAGAGTAAAGCATTTCAATTTTTCCTTGCATGTATACATTTCTTACACTGTAGTGTCAATAGCTGTCTTTGAAGACTGTACAATACGTCACTTCTTTCAAATCATTCCTTCTTCAGTTCAGATTATATTTTGTCAATACGGCAACAATATTTCAAGGGCACAATTCATATTTAGACTGATATTTCAAATTAATAACTTAGTTGCCAAATGAAATAATACAGAGTGTATGGTTAGTGCAAAGATAACATGTTGCAAAAGTAATATGCATCTTTTTGTGTGCTCTAGAGACTGTCATTTGCAAGTAACATATATAATGTAAGCATTTATAGAGCAGATACCTTATGGATTCAGGGTGTTAAACTAAGTTATGCTTATTAATCAGGCAGATTCATTTAAGTTCACAAGTAATTTGGGGACATTTCAGTTGAGTTTCCAGGTATGTGCAATCCAATGTGGGTAATTTATAAAGTATTTACAAGGCGACCTAATAAGTTATCTAATTTACCCTTCCTTAGGTTATAATTCAATCTAATAATTAAACAACATTACTTTGTTGTTATTTGTTATCTGCTAGACTAAATGCACTTCGAAAATTCACAGAGCCCATAGAAACTGCCGCAGTTGTTTTCTGTTGCCATGACAATGCAGATATAGCAGTTTCTAATCAATGAGTGTTACAAAAACTGAAATAGTTTGCGAGGCTAATAGAATGTAAAAAAAGCTTCACTTCACACAAGCAACAGTACACTTTTCCTTCCTTTTATATAGTTTGTTAATACTAAATGAAATAATTCAACTGGCAGTATGTATATAAATGAAACATTTCAGAGTTAATCATTAACAAGTCCTGTAACTCATTAAGCATAACAGTGCCCACCATCAATCTAATAAATATTGTAATAACATCTAATTGAGTCCACTTTTCCTCATAAACATGAATCACAATCCATTAAAGAAAGCAGAGTCTAACGTCTGTTTAACAAACATTATAAAGACAAATAATAGTAATTTCCTAGCTCTTTAATCTTTCTGATATAGCAACATGTTGACAGCTTCACTTCTCTTAACCAACAGTACATTTTTCCCTCCTTTTTATATATATTATTTATTTATTTTACATTTGTTGACCGGGCTAGTCTAGCTGGATATATGTCCATTTTCAGTAGAGGCCCGGGGAGAAAAGCTCCACAAAAAGATGGGTTTATATAATCAAGAGTTGTTATACATTCAAATCAGAAATATTATACAAAAGGAAGGTGTTACAAAAAAAATGGTTCATAAGCATTACCAAGAAAAATACTTTGCAATACTTGAAATAAAAATGCAAGAAATTTTTTTATTTTTTATTTTGTTAATACTAAAATAAAATAATTCAAAGGACATATGTAGATAAACGGAACATTTCAGAGTTAATCACAAACATGTCCCCAAACCCAATAAGCATAAGAGTGACTACCATTGATCTAATAAATATTGTAATAATAATTAAGTTCACTTTTCTAATTAGTCTACCCTATAACTAGATTATTTTAGACTACTATTAATCTTTGTATAGGTAGTGAGTTATTAAATATATACAGACTATATTAGTATAGTAAATAGGAGAGAATTTAGAAAGGGAGACAAGATGCAGTTAAAATAAATAATGAGAAAAAGAGAAGAGAGAGAAAAGAAAAAAGAAAAGTAAGAGAAAACACACATATACTACGTATGTTGATTAACAATGTAAATATTTTATGTGCTATATAACTCTCCTTCTGTGAAAGAAAAGTACCCTGTTTTACATACCTGAGGTAATGTGAAAACTCTCATGTGTCATCTGTTTTCAAAAAATATAGATAAAGATTCCAGTAGTTAGTTACCTTTGTTTTAAATTTTCAAGCAGTAAAATTGGTCTTTTAAAGTAATGTTAAAACAATTCATATCATAATAGATGCTTTGAGAGATTTGGCTGTAACAGTATCAGTCTTTTTCTTTTTCTTTTTGATGTCTGTCCAGACATTTGCTTCTTTTGTTCTCTTGAGAGAAGGTGACATCCAGTCCATATCTTCTGGTAAAGTAATCACATTATTATTTTTAATAAATGAAGAGGCTTCCTCTAAGTCAAAAAAACTCCTTATCTCATTGGCATACAGTATACTTATCTTAGCTGGATATGCAGGTTGTGCCTTGATGTTATTTTGTTTCAGAAATGTTATCATTGGCCACACTTTTTTCCTTTGTTCCATTATTCTAGATGAATAGTCGTTATCAAATCTTATCAGTCTTTGTTTATATTTTAGAGGTGCCTTCCTCCAAGCAGATCTTAAAATCATTTCCTTGTCCAAGTATGAAAGAAATTTGATAATTATTGACCTAGGAGGAGAGTTTGAGTTAGTGGCAGGTTTCCCAAGAGCTCTGTGTGCCCTTTCAATGCCAAAGGAAAGTCCTTCTTTTAAATTTAAAAAGTCAGGGATCCAGCTTGATAAAAAGGAAATACTATCCTCACCTTCTGTGTTTTCAGGTAATCCGAAAATCCTGATGTTATTTCTCCTCTCCCTATTTTCCAAGTCATCTACTTTATTAACCAACCAAGTGTTTTGCTTAAGAAGCAATTCTTTCTGTGTTTCCTCTTCCTTAAGTCTGCTTTCTAAGTCATTTAGTGAAACTTCTATTCCTGTTATCCTTGTCTGGTGTTGTAGCATTTGCTTGTGAGTGTCAGCCTGTTTTTGACTGCTTGTTTTAAGATTTTCTAGGTTCTCTTTAAAAATCATCCATCTTCAAAGACAGCTCCTGCAGGGTAGAAGTCATCTGTTGTAGTTCCTTCTTTAAGGCAGCATGTTGGTAAGAATTCCTTGAGTTGCTCATTTTAACATGTGAATATATCTCCAAGCTTTTTGACAGGAAATTATTTGTAAAACTTCACCAAAGTTTCTAATTATGTAAATTAGTCCTTTTATCTATAAGATTTTATACTTTGAAGAAAAAAAAAGAATGTTTTTACTGTCTTATTTAATTAGTTATATGGAGCTCTAAAATACTGCTGCTTTCAGTTAGCCATTTAGGCTCCGCCCCTAATAAAAAATTTTTAAAGGTTAGTTTTAAACAGTTTTAACAAAAAAGCTTTGTGATAGGTTTTTAACTTAATTAGGACATATATAAATTCATACAGATAACTTTTCAGCCCACATCTGATGAAGTAGAGTAAATGAAAATGTAATTTGTTTCAATGCTGTGTATTGGTTGCTATTAAACTATTTGACTTGGACTGTCTAGAGCTTTACTGTACGCCTTCCAGGGTCTGCCTTTAGTTTAGTGGAGACCTTGTGCAATTTTTGTCAGTTTCCTGGGTTTTAAAATAGCAACATATATTTCTATAGATAATTGAATGCAGACAAGGAATGATTGCATTTAGCACATGACAATTAACTATTAACAGGTGAAACTTGTATATCAGCACATAACGGCTATGAAGGTAGTGTGCATGGTAAGATAATCACTCACCCCTTTTTAACCATGAAGTAGTGAATGCTATTTCATTATTAGTAATGTTTTCAAATCATTTTTACAGGATCAACATCAGAAACAAACAGTTCCACTACACCAATAAATTTGAATGATAGCAGAAACAGCAGAATGGCTGTTGATGATGATGATGCTGGTGATAACAACACAGTTCCATTTATGAAGCAGTTATGGCAGGATCTCAGACCCCACATCATGTTAGTAACTTTGCAGGAAATGACAGTGCATCACAAAGTCATACACATGATGACAAAAAACTCACCCTTGTACAGGAGAAACAATGCACCTCAATATTAGTATCTCCAAACCCAAAGGAACACTTTCAGGATGATGGCAGACATTCAGAGGTAGGAGTTTCCACAGAGACATTTTACAAAGAGTAGCCAGGTGTAAGAATATGTTACAGTTACCCTGAAAACATGTAAAACATTTGCTGACAGCATGAAATGTATTGTGACATTGTTAGAGCTCAGAACATTGCCACACAGAGTCAGCTGGAAATGGTTATAGTCATCCTCCAGTGTATGTGTGAGGATTTTCATCATGACTTGGGAATGGCACAATGCAGGGATGATGCCTTGATCACACTGATGTATAGTATAGTGCCACAACAAGTATCAGTGGCCACCTCCATTTGTACACTAGTTAGGACATACCTGACTCAAGCTGGAGTACTGAGTACTGTCCAAACACATGTGTAGAGATCACATGAGAATACAATTGCTTATCAGGGAATTACTGTAAGTAGTCTAGGTGAACAAGCACAACATATTTCTTGCAGGCACATCAGCTTTCATGTGCAGCTAGCAGAGCCTCCCAAATGAGATAACAATCACAGTCATGCATCACTGACAGATCAGTGTGCAGGATAACCTGCATCAAGTAGGTCATGACATCAGAACAACTCACCTTACAGTTCCCATGGTAGCTCCTCTTTAAAATCACTTGCATCATCTATCTTTAGGAGTTGTGTATAACTCATTTGATTTTGAACTACTGTGAATCACATCTGACAATTCTGTAACTCTACACCTATATATATATATATATATATATATATATATATATATATATATATATATATATATATATATATATATCAGCAGCAGCATCAGCCCCCTTTTTCCCCTTTTACTTATTTTTTTACTATTTTCTGGGGGAGGGGCAATTTTGCAAATGTATGCATTTCATCTATCTAGTTCTACTATATAAACCATCAAGGAAAGGTGGAAAATATTTATGATGACATTTCAGGCATTAACAGCAATGCTGTCTTCATTATCACTGTTATAGTTGACAGTTATCTACAACATAAAATTGAAATACACAAATTTTTTCAGGAGAAATATGGTAAGAAAATTACAGATTAAAATGATTATACTGCCATATAAACGTACACTGTTGCCATTTCTCTCTCTCCATTGCACAAATGATGATATTTTATGCCTCTGAAGTAAAAGAAATATTGTATATGACAACATAAAAATAATCTGATGTGCAGCATGCCTCTCAACTGTCCAGATTTGTGCAGAATATCCAGATTTTTTGCATCATATTTCTGTTCTGTTCCTCATAAAATTTGTGTTTTTCTGGCGAACCACTGACTATGGAAGTTACTAAATAATGAAATACATTTGTGTTTCAAACATCATATCCTTCAGAAAATGCATGCTATCATGAATCTTGTCATTCTAGTACCTTTCTAAGTTTTTAAGGGCAATATTTAAAAACTTGTACCAATTTTTGGGCCTTTGTACCCCCATCATTTTAGGCTTTGTCCAGACTTCTTGCAGTAAGAAGTTGACTGGAATGATGTACTGTACCACACTAAATAGAATCTGAGAAGAAATGTAGTAATATGAGAAAACAGGATTATAATCAAAATGTCGCATCTTCAATGTGCAAATGTGTAATCCCAAAAGCTAGATTTCGACATTTTAAATGTGCGAAAAAAAATGTTGAAGTCACAACAGCGAATACATGCTAGTATTCGCTGCTCTGGAGTCAACATTTTGAATGCAGATCACACTATAGTGGGGATCAGGAAATGTACCCTTTCCCTCACTATAGTGCAATCTCGGCGTTTGTATATATAAGAAGTAGGGGGTGTGGGGGGTGCAGGGGGGACCTTGACCCCTGCAAAACATGTGTTGCATGGCACTGAATGTCGAGGTAAGTTTGAAAAACTGAATTGTTGACATTTCTTTCATCCGTTACTTTGGTCGGTTACTATCGTAACTTTTGACAATGTTTTTCGAGTACGTAAGTACTCGAAAAAAACATTTTCGAAAATATGATAGTAAACCAAAAAAATGATATAACATGTTTTCATTCAGTTGCAACGCATTAACTCATGAAATATTGAAATGTTGAGGACATTCAGTACTTTCATACTAACTAAAGCATTACAGCAGAATTTATTCATCAAAACAGAGAAAAAAAAGCAATTATTTATATGATACTTACAACACCACTGAACAGAAGTTAAAAAGCACTCATACATGACTTTAGCAATAATATAAATAACTTTTGAAAAGGATAAAATAATTATTTTAAGATGAGAGGGAATGGCAGATGAACAGTGACAGCAGACCATAGACAACAAAGAATAATCCACAGATATCACTGCATGCATCAGTTATATTCTATGTATTTGTTTACAAAAAAGGAAACACTAATCTGAATTTTATGGTCCATAGTTCTGGACTAGACATCACCTTATTACCTACACAGCCATCTGCAGTACACAAGCCTGACACATGGGGTCTCTCACTACTGCTACCAGCTGGTCATCATTAGTCATAGCAGGACTGGAACTGGGAGCTGCACTTACAGCATGGGTCACTTCGGCACCACACTTGCACAAGATTATGTTATGCAGAATGCAACAGGCAGTAAACATCCTGCATGGTGTAGCTTTGTCATACTGAAGGGCAACACCAAACTCATACATGCCCCTAAAAGAGCTCTTCATGAGGCATAAGATCCTCTTGAGGACATTATGAGTCTGAGGCAATGATGTGTTATAGGTCTCCTCTGCAGCCCCACTTAGATTTCTCAATGGTGTCATGAGCCATGGCTCCAGTTGCACATCCACCATTACCTGAAAAAAAAAAACTAGAGGAAGAGAGAAAACAGGGGGGGGGGGACAAAAAATAAAGTTTAGTATTCAGCAACACATTTTAGCATGAATAACTACTTAAATACAGTATAAGAAACAACATTATTTTGCTACTTACCAGCAAGATCACCTCAGGGCATCCAATCATGCAGGAAGAGGTGGTACAGTGAGCTAGTGTGCCAATTATGGGAATCGTGCACTGCCACCATACTGGGCAGAAAGGCAGAGATGCTGGTGATACACCTCTCCATGCATCGCACACTACTTGACAATTGATGGAATGGTACCTCTATCCTATTGTGGTTACACTCACCCTGTGGACAAGATGGGGTCCTGACTGCAACATGAATGCAATCTATCACACTGAGTACCTCAGGAAAATGTACCACCCAATAAAAAGCATGCATAGTCCTGGTTCAGTCCTGAGGTGACACCAGGAAATAGATGTACTGATCCATACTTGCTAACAGATCATCCAGGAACTGCTGCAGTATCCTCAAGGCATAAGCCTTTGAGATCCTCAACATGTCCCCTGTCTGTCTCCGGAAGGTCATCGTGGCAAGTATAGTGAGGACTATATATACTTTAATCTCTACAGGAATAGAATGTCCATGCATTCCTCCAATACCACTATGGGGGTCAAATATACCCACTAAGACCCTTATAATGTCCCTGTCTACTTTGAACATATCAAAGATTTCCTGTTTATCAAAGTAATAATGAGATATCCTTTGTTTATATTTTTACCTTCTTGTCTGGCAAGTGCCTCTGGGCAGAAGTGCTTTTGTTCCAGCAAAGACAAATAACTCACATCTGGAAATAGCAAAATTGACAGCATTATCACAAATTGCAACTCAGAGTTGGCAGTACTTCCCCTTATATAACGTATCTGTAGACAGTGCAAATACGTGCAAAAATTTCACTATGAATCACAAATGGTGTAGAGCATACTTCATAAGCATATGCTGAGTTACATCAGTCCTTATGTACATCACACTGTTAATACATTTGCATAGGCTCATTTAAGGTCATCACATATTTGTGTAAATGACCGCCATGAATCACAGCTCAGCTGTGATTATTTTGTGGGCATTATGGATAGCCTAAATGCTTTTGCATAAATGACTATGAATACTGCCCTTTCTGTTCACTCAGAATTTTATGCCCCATAATCAGTCTTCACCAATAACAAATAGTCTTACTAACATCTCCCAGCCTAATACATATCTTTACCACACTGTTCACCACCCCACTTCTATACTTATATATAAGCCTTATGATAGCCATATATCCATAGCCATAGCCATATATCATCAGTCATCAGTGACTATTTTCCTTCATAGAGCAGAGCCTGTGGTCACTTCATCTGACATTAATACTGCAGGCACTCTGCCACAAGGCCATATTCCTACATGTTTACTGAGAATTCATTTATCGTGAAGAACCTTGCTGTGCATTAACTTTAATCAGTTGAAGACATACTTGCTCTGTGATTGAAAGTCTCTGTGAAATAGTCCATGCACTCTAAGGACCTCTCACTAAGTTGGCCACTGCTCCTTTTTTCTTAACCAATAGACTATACTTCATATACCAGTTATTTGGCTTCAGGAAATGACAGAAAAACTGATTTACTTTGCATCTCTTCCTTAATTGTTTTGTACTGGCTATAAACTGATTCCTACATACAAATTTCACTTATTACTCTTATTCCAAAACCCTTCCCAAATGACCTTACTAGTTTATACATATTCTTCCATTTCTTGTTTCCTTCTTCCTATGTCTGTTTTATTTGTAGCCCCATTCACAACTATCTTTCTCCCTTCCATACGGCTTTGCACTATATCCATTCATAATCACAGCCCTCCCTGATAGTACCTATCTATTGCACATTGTATCTTTCAATAAACCCTCATTTCTTCTTATATTGACTACATCATTATACTCAAGTCTGTCATACCCTCTATTCTTTACATTTCAGAGAAGATACCAGGACAACCTAATTCTTTTCCTTTATCGAAAAGAGTTCCCTCCTTATCTATCCTCTACCAGCTTTCAGAATTCACCATCACTGAATCACCTACTGCCCCACAACTTCTTGTTTCCTTCTTCATTGCTTCTTCCCCACTACCTGACATCTATAAAATAGAGATTCTTTCACTTAATTACGCTACTCTTAGGCTTATATTCTATTATTCTCCTCCTACTGTGCCATCTTTCCTCCTACCATGACTTAGTAATATCTCTCAACATCTTTCCAACTCTGTCTTCAACTGATTAAAGTTTAACCCAGAAATGTTCATTACCAAACCATACTTCCTCTTTACACTCTCCACACATTGCACCAAAGCTATTTAATATTGCCTCTCACCTTTACTCCAAATATAGACTGATTAACTGTGCTTTAACTCCGCTGAGCTGGAAGATATCCTATCCTGGATATCCATAACATTTCCATAAGAAAACTACTACTAGATGATGTGAATGCCAATTGTTTGGACATAAACTCTAACTCCTCTACATCTAGCATGAATTTATATTTTTTCACATAACTAATTAATAGCCCGACACATTATAGCAAGACAACAAATTCCCTATTAAACTGGATCCTATGCCATAGTAAATACTCCACAACAGGTACAATGTCAGACTCTTTCAGTGATCAATTCCCAGTCTGTACAACCAGACATCTCACACATACAGTTAAACAACATATTTATAAAACAACACACAACCTTTCCAAGTTTAACCCAGAAATGTTCATTACCACACTATCTTCCATTAACTGGAACTTCCTAAAAATTCTCCCCTTAAATGATGCTGTAAATAAATTCATTACAAATTTTCCAAATATCCTAAATAGCCTTGCACCTCCAAGAAGGAAGAGACTAAAAATAAATAATGCAATCTGGCTATCCAAAGAGAGTATAATATTAATGCAGGATAGAGAAAACGCATGGAAAGAATGGCAAAAATATAAAATACCTCAATATCTTGAAAACTTCAGAATGCTTCGCAGTCGTACTAAAACGCAAATTAATGAAGACAAAAACTATATTATAATAACTTCCAGAATGATACTAAACACAACCCTAAAAATTTTGGACATCCATTAAAGAAATCGTACATCCTGGCCAAAAATTCACCCCAAACCCCTCTCCCAAAAACTCATTACTCAAAACTGCAATACAGTTCAACTCACATCCACTTTCACCTTCAAATCTGTGCCCACATCCTATATCAAATTATTCTTAAGTCATGCTCTTCTTCAGCTGATTACCTTCCAAGCAAGTACCTAAAAATAGCAGCCAATAGCATTGCCTAGCCTGTCTCAGTCCTTATAAGCAATTCAGTCCAGGAATCCCACATTCCCTCCCTTTGTAAAAAGTCACACATTGTCCCTCTGTACAAAGAAAGAAATTTGACAGACATTAAATAACTTTGGACCCATAGCAATCTTATCTCTCCTCACCAAAATACTTGAAAAATGTATTCAAAAACAATTGCTAGACTATCTCCCACAGGAAGAACTCCCATCCCCTACACAACATGGCTTCCGTCCTTCCCACAGTACTAGCTCTGCTCTTCTAACCTATATAGATGCTGACAATAAAGCTAGAGATAACAGCAAGCTAGTCCTTTCCTTATTTCTACACTTTTCTAAAGCCTTTGACACAGTTTGTCACAGCAAACTTCTACTTCAAATGTCATCACTAGGTGTCTCTCAACCTACCCTTCTGTGGTTCAAAAGCTACCTGTCCAACAGATATCAGTCAGTAAAATGGCACTGCATGCTCTCTCCTTACCTCCCAGTCACCACTGGAGTACCACAAGGCTCTATCCTCAGTCCCCTCCTCTTTAACCTTTTCACCAACACATGCATCCACACAACAGGCTGCACAGATGATTCCACTCCCATTTGCACATCTGACAACATGGTACACCTCAAAACAAAATTACTCGGGAAGCTTTAACAACCACTGAAACATGGCTTTGTAACTCACAATTCATGCTCAACCCTAAAAAGACCAAACTACTATTTTTTTCCCCAAATTCCTCTCTCATGAAAAAACAAAATTTAAAGTCCTCTCTCTTGATAATGCAACCATTGAAGTCACTTCTCATAGCAAACTAGTAGGGGCGATAGTGGATGATGAGCTTAAATTTGACCTACATATATAAAATTGTATAACAAACACTTATCAAAAACTAGGGAAGCTTTACAGAGTCAAAAACGTACTCACCTGCACAATTAAAATTACACCTGCCACTACTTTTCTCCTCCATACTCTTCTTTATGGTGCTCCCATCCTTACCAACCTCAAAGTTTCAAAAAATTAAAACATGAACAATGCTATAACAAAGTTGCTAAATTTGCAGCAAATACCCCTTTCAGAACCTACCACTGTATAGCACTAAAAAGCCTAAATTGGTTAGAACTGCCTCATTGAATAATATATACACAGCTTCTTACCACCTATAAAAGTACCCAGCATTCATGTGCCCATCCAGCATTAAAACCCTTCTACACAACTATGTTCCCAGTCAGTCAATGTTATCCAGTGGGTCTATATTAAAATCCCGAAAGGCCTTAACATTGAATGTATGTACATCGACACATAAACGTTGATGTACATAAACAGCGAAACACGTAATAGGCGAAAATCACAATGCCGAACGTGTTACATCAAGCAAATGTGCCTCACAGGTTCAAACAAACATACAAAACTGAAATTAACCCACTTTTGCAGGGGGGCAAGCCCTCCTGCACCCCCTACACCCCCCTACTTAAATATACCAACTCTGAGACTGCACTACAGTGGGAAAAAGGATATATTTCCTTATCTCCACAATCACCCTGCTGGCTAAACAAACACGTTCGGCATTGTGATTTTCACCACTTACATGTTTTGATCTTTATGTACATCAACCTGTATGCGTCGATGTACATACATTCAATGTTAAGGCCTTTCGGGATTTTAATATAGACCCGATCCAGTGACCAAAAACTTTTGTCTTTCTAGAAACCAATCAAATCTGCTGGGTATTATCTGTACTTGTACAAGGTTGCTAAGTCCTGGAACTCCTAACCTGCATCCATCAGGTCAGTACCCTCTCTTTCATCTTTCAAAACCACTATGAAAGACTTCCTACCTAAAACCTGTTTCTCTTCTTGCTCAAAACCATGATAAACTACATCCCTAAATGTGAATAAGTACCTTTTCATTCCTTATACCTTCTTACTATCCCTTCTTCACTTACTTTCTTATTTGTATAACATTCTCTTCCCTGACTTTCTGTTTAAATATATCATATGCCTGTTTTTCACTCACTTCATATTGCAATGCCTGTTTGTATTAGATTAACTTACCTTTAATTTTTCTACAAACTATCTAAAATTTCGCTAAACATGAAATGATTGTAATATAACGTATTGATTCTTAACAAATGTTTTTATATTATGTCTGATTTATTATAATTATTTAAACTGCTGATGTTTTTGTTTTATTTCTGATGACTGTAAAATTATTGTTCTGAAAATGTTTTGTAATAATTGGGAGCTTTTCTCCCTGGGCCTCCGCTGAATATGGGCTTCTACCCAGTTGAACTTTCCCGGTAATCAAATTTCAATAAAACAATCAATCAATAAATAAATATCATTGTCTCTGAACCTATTTAATACTCCACCTCGTGGATACAGTATTGGGTTCCCTCCATTACTTCCATTTCCTTTCATTTCTAATCACTAATCATAAAATCTATTACCTGTTTGACAAACCCCCTAATACACCTTTACAAATACTCAGTGTTTAACATCTACTAAATGCATATACATATATTTTATACTGTAATAGTTCCCTTTATTTCTTATGAATGCAAGTTAATTATCCAATGCATATGTAATTGTTAATGTATATCTCTTAATGCCTGTTTATATATATATATATATATATATATATATATATATCGCTGAATGCCTGTTTAGATATATATATATATATATATATATATATATATATATATATAGCTGAATGCCTGTTTATATATATATATATATATATATATATATATATATATATATATATATATCGCTGAATGCCTGTTTAGATATATATATATATATATATATATATATATATATATATATATATATATATCGCTGAATGCCTGTTTATATATATATATATATATATATATATATATATATATATATATATATATCGCTGAATGCCTGTTTATATATATATATATATATATATATATATATATATATATACATATATATATATATATATATATATATATATATATATATATATATATATATATATATGTATATATCACTGAATGCCTGTTTAAAAATGTTTATAGTATGCTGCCGCTTTTCTCCCCGGGCCTCTGCTGAAAAGTTTTTTTTTTTACTAAATCTAGTCAGACAAACCTGGCAAATAAAAGTGAAACAAAAATAAAACAAAATATATTAATATTCTTTCCCTGATTCTGGGCCTTTGCCCCCCACCCCACCCCCACCCTTAATTTTTAGCTTTGTCCAGAATTCTTAAGCTAAGAAGTTGAGAGGTATGCTTGCAAGTCTGGAGATGGAAAAAGTGATGGCTCTTTAAAGGGATTCATCCATCTACTTTACTGAAGAAAACCTATAGTACATATCCACCAAAGACACTTTGCTTGAACCTTCCTCTTTAATCATTACAGCTGTGTAGTGTGGCATGTTAATACACTGGTCCCTAGGTGTAATGGTATTGGGTTCAACATAGGGCACAGGTGTAGATTTTATGAGTGGATGGGAAACCACAAATCTGTCCCAGGGGTTTCACCTGTGTCCCTCACTGACACGGCGACTGGTGCTTAGCTAGTCTTGTAAGACCCCACAGGTCCATTAGCCTAGTAACCTTCTATGATCTGTCTTGGAATTTATGTAAAAAAAGGCTCCCAATAAACTAGCAAGGTTGTTGCCCTGTAAGACTGGTATATAGAGTCCATAACTTAAATTCAGACTTCTGTGTCAGTTTGCCTTCTATTTAGAATGAAACTTTTTTGTTACAGTTTCATGATAATAAATTATGTATATAAATGCTAGATATCTATTTATGCTTATTATTTTCCTGTTAATGTTCAGCTGTTTATTTTTTTTGTGTGTGTGTGTAAAGATGCTTTTTTACTAATAGTGTAATATTTCAAGTAGTACTTCTTGCTATTCAGAGATCAGATAGCAGGCACAGCTATGACTCATGCACTTGTGTTTTCTTTAGGATCGAGATGTATTAGTTGGGTGGGGTGTGGTAATTAAAGGAAATTGAAGGGAAGCTTCATATGCCTATTAATGTACCGGCTCCCTGTTTTGTTGTAAACAGATATGCCAGTCAACATTTAGATAATGTTCTGTGATTACAAAGGCAGTCAGTGTTTAGATAATGTGTTGTGATTACAAAGGGAGTATGTATTAAAACTGTCATAAGACATATGTGAAGGGGTGGATGTGAGCTATCTTGTTACAGCTGTTTGATATCTTGACTTATAACCTGGTGACTTTTAATTTCAGTGAAACTTAATCTTCAAATAGAAGTGCAAAAAAGATATTATGATAACATGCTTTCTATTTCAGAAAACCAGTTTGCATTTCTCTAATCTTTGCAGTGATGTGTATGTGTGATTTTAGTAGCCAGTTTCAGTTAACTTGCCAAAACAAAAACTGTTCTGTTAAAACCTGAGCATTTTATGTACTTTAAAAGTGAAATGAAAATAGAATGATTGTTGATAGCACACCCATGTAAAATGTATACAGTAGCAAGATTTGAAAAATGAGTAACCTTCAAAGTGCCGGCATCTTTTATGGTGCACTAACAGTGTATTTAATGACATTTTATGTTGTGATATTGAATTTATTAATATGTAAGATGTTAGATGCATCAGGGATAGTACCAACAGGACAGATTTAAATAAAACATTGAAGCGGAGCTATGTATTAACACTAGACTGAAAGGAAAAACATGATTTCCTTCACTAATTCATTAATGTTCTTTCTCTCCTTTTTTGCTTCCTTCTCCTCCGGTCATCATTTTACCAGGTCAGCATTCCAGCATCCCAGCACTTGTCCAGATTGTGTCTACCAGCTACTGACCCCCTCCCCCTCTCGTGCTATGCTGGGGCCTGTCATGGAATAAGGCATCAAGACATTTGAGGTCCTGGCACATCTATGCATCCATCCATCCATTTTTTGTTTTTTTTTTTTTTTTATTTATGGCCTACCTATTTCTTTCCAAGTTATTGCTTATCTCCCTGTAGGACTGAATTTTCAAAAGCATATTTCACAATAACAATAGAATGAATTTCCCTACTAAATAATTATCATATTTATGCCTTATAATGCTGCTCTTTGTCCATGAAAGAATATGTGCTCATGTGCTGTTGTTTTCTATTGTTTTCTCCAGATATATAGCTTAGCCATTCATTTTTATTAATGTAACTATGTAATAACTGAAAGGGGCCCCCTGAAGTCCACTTTACCTATCTCCTAAATAAATAAAACTAAAAATTAAGTGAATAGCTCTGTGAGGTGCCTGTCCTGAAAATGGTCACAATTCAAGAGACCCCTCTAAAAACCCATCTGCTGGCTCCTGGATTATTTTTATCATCTTGCAGTACTTATGTTGAATCTCTGAGAGAATAAATTATATTGTATAGTAAATGTTACAGCACACATATGTCATTATAGTACCCTTAGCACTGAGTTGCAAACATAAGTAAGGATACAGCAGGCATGGATACATTTTCCTGCTAGTGAAAACAGTCCTTGTTAACCATATTCATTAACTATTTTCCTCATTCTTGACAATCTAATTCTTTGTTTTCAGTAAGTAGTGACTGGTTTGTTTCTAACTTCAAAACATCTGCCTAAATACTTCATCCTTAAATTTTCAGGGTCTACATATTAGTTTCCCCCTCAAATGTTTGGCAGTGCTCTGTACAGACTCAGACACCTTGAGTGACATTTTTCCTGTAAAAGCACAATTGATATTTCTCCAGTACCTAGTTGCATACAGGACAACTAGTTTATAGGGACAAGCACTGTCCACATAGTTGCAAACTAGACCCTCCTGACAGTGATTGATATTCTCACTCCAACTGTCTAATCAATAAAAAAGGGTCTATTGCCATGGATATGAACTTTCCTACTGTCTCCATTACCAGTTTGGTGGATATGGGCATCCTGAAGCAATTTAGAAATTGCCTCATGTTTACTGACAACCAGTTAATTCTCAAACAAAGTGATATGATATGTGAGAGATGTATTTACACAATGTCACTGGAGGCAAAGCTCTAACATAAAAGTAGTCCTAATGTCAATAAGGTTGTCAGTAGTACACATGCTGTACCCATCACGCACAATTCAAAGCAGATATATAGACCGATATATGCTAAGGCACTTACATGTAACCTTCCTAAACCAGAAAGACCTTCTAGACAAAGTACACATAACAAACACCATCAGCAGCCTCAAATGAGCTCTTTCAAAATAACACCCACATCAACACATAGAGCTAGATCTCATGGCACCTTTACCTCTAAGCCCATAAGGCAAGTCACCACACAATACAACATTCTGTTCATTGGAGACTCCATCATGACACACTGATGTCCCTCTCACCAGGCTGAGTAAGGAGAAAGTTACGGTCAGTCGCTTATGAGGGGCTAGGATCCATCACATTACACATGCACTCAGGTCATGATGCCACAATTACCAATATGAGTCAGTTATAGTCCATGTGGGAATAAATGACCTGAGACGTACCTCCCTAGACTATATGAGAGAGACATTGTGGAGCTCTTGGAATATATGTCTCAGGTTGGTATGAGTCTAGCATTGAGTAGCATTTTACCTTCTCCAAGGATGATGCCACAATACGAACAAAAGATGATTGAATGTAATAATTGGCTTAGTTTCTGGTGTTATTCTAAGTGGGTACAGTATTTGCCAGCATAGAAAGAGATGGTCAACAAACTATGATGTTTTGCCAGGGATGATCTGCACCTCTCCCGTCTAGGCTTTCGAATATTAGCTAAAACGTTGTCTTCCCCCATAGTGACTGTTTTAGGTAATGTCAAGCTGAAAGTACTTACGACACAGCAAATCAAAACCAAGAAAATCTAAAGGTATTACTGCTCAGTGCTGGGAGTCTAAACAGAAAAACTCCACTCCCTAGAAGCTCTCTTTACCCAAGAGAATGCTGATGTCTGTATGGCCACTGAGACATAGTTTAAAGACACTGAGAGCACGCCAACAGTGCAAGGTTATAATTCCTTCCACATATTTAGGCTAGCTATTTCACAGGCAGGGACTAAAGGTGGAGGTGTTTCTATTTACATAAAAAATATATACTTCAAGGCTGGTCAAACAAGACAATGCACTTGAGCTGCTCCATGTTCAAATCACCATAGGTAAAATCTAATACCACTTCCCTGCAAGCTATAGGTCCCCCTCTATGATGCAGGAAACCCATATCATGTATTTAAACTTATTTGAAACACTAACCATTCAACCCAATACCATATTCATGGGTGACTTTAATTACCCCACTAGTAGCTGGGAATCCTATGCACCACCAAACATACATCCACAGAAATTCCTGGATTTTGTAAACACAAACTCCCTGGACCAGATAGTCAATATACCAACCAGAGGTGCAACCATACTGGATCTGATCCTCACTAATATGGGAGACGCTGTACACCCCCTACTGTATTTCCTTCTCTGGTAAGGTCAGACCACAAAATGGTCTCCTTTGAAGTAAAAATAAAACCTGGACCCCCAGCTAAACCTGTAATATTCAAGAACTATTTTAAGGCTAACCTACTGGTATTAAGTGAGAACCTGGCAAAATTCCAAGCCCCCATAAACCCTGAAAACACTTTTGCCTGTCCAGAACTGTTCACAGAAACCCTGTATAAGCATGTTAATAGCTGCATAGAGGCAGCTGTACTCACCAGGAAAAAGTACAAAACTAACTCAAAATACAAGCCACCCTGGTGAAATCGCAAAATCAATTGGCTGTATAATAGGAGAAAGATAATCATGGCAAAAATTAGGAGGTGCAGCACCCAGCAGGATAAAAGCACTCTCATCAAACTAAACAAACAACTCAGAGGACAAATAAAGTCTACCAAAGCCAAATTTGAGGTAAGTTTGGCCTCCCGTGCCAAGGACAACCACAAACTATTCTTTAGCTATGTCCGCAACCTCAAAGGCAATACACAATTGTGTGAAGAGCTCATTGTCAATGGATCCACCTATATAGCAAACCTCCTAGCTGATAAATTCAGCTCCGTTTTTACCCCTCTCTCCCTCTCAAACTTCCCTCAGGAAATGTTATCAAATATAACTCCCCTACTATCACTAGGGAATAGGTCCTTAATGCTCTCTCTAAGACCAAGAACACTTCATCAGTGGACCCAGACAATATCCCAGGATGCCTTCTAAATAGCATGAAACATGACCTATCAGGGTCTCTGGAATTATTATTTAACTGTAGCCTCCAAACAGGCTTCATGCCTCGTGAATGGAGAAAGGCAACAGTCATCCATCTGCACAAAGGTGGCCCATCTACAGACCCTGGAAACTACAGACCCATAAGTCTCACTAGTCTTATATGTAAAGCCATGGAAAAAATTATCATGGAGATGATCAATAGAGATATAGTAAACCTCCAGATACTGGACCCAACCCAGTTTGGTTTCATCAAGGGCAGATCATCCCTACTCAACCTGGTGGACTTCTTTGAGAAGGTCACCAAAGCAATGGATGATAGTAAAATCGTTCACACTGCCTACCTTGACCTGGCCAAGGCATTTGACACAATACCCCACTCGGGCATTGTTGATAAATTCAAGAGGTTAGCTACAAACCCATATGTCACCCGATGGATAGCCAACTAGCTCACAGACAGGACCCAGGAAGTTAGAATTGGGGATTCCACCTCTACAAAGAGGATAGTCACAAGTGGAGTCCCTCAGGGATCAGTCCTTGGACCGCTCCTTTTTGACATTTAATTCTCAGATGTCAAGGCCAATGTCAGTGGTCTTTGGCTGACTAAATTTGCAGATGATTGCAAATTAGGAGCTGTCATTGAATCTCACTCTGACACAAATGTTCTCCAGGAGGGGCTGACACAGAAAAACAACTGGTGTCAGAGCCATGGACTAAAAGTAAATGCCAAGAAATGCATAATACTGCCCTTTGAGAAGTCAGCCATCCCTGGTAACTATCATACTGACAACACACCCCTTAAAGTTAACCCAGTAGTCAGGGACTAAGGGACACACATAGATAGTAATCTAACCTTTGATCATCATGTGTCTACAGTGGTGAGGAAATCATTCTATGTTGCACAGCTTATAAACAAAGGTATGTCATCTAAGGCCAAGGAAGTCACTGTTCCACTGTATTCGGCATTCATCAGACCTATCATTGAGTACAATGCCCCCTTTGGTATGTACCTAACCAGGCATATCCAACAACTGGAATGTCTACAGAGGTTCCTCACTAAAAGAATACAGGGAGTAAGTAATATGTCCTATGCAGACCACCTCAAGGCCTTATCCTTGTATTCTGTCTCCTATGAGCTTTTGAGGGGAGATCTATGCCTGGCATACAGGTCATTGTCAGACCCCACTCTGATGGACCTCCTGCATATCCACAAAACAAACAGAACTAGAATTACTCATTCTAAAGACTTAAACCTTCCCTGTGATATAAATAGGACCTGCTGGAGAGATAGGTATGTATCCCAGGGACTACCTTGTCTATGGAACAGGCTCCCCATCCATGTGAAGCAGAGTTCCTCCCTAACCCAATTCAAGTGCAACTTGGACAATTGGATGGAAAACCGGAAATTCACCCCTGATTTGGCACCTATGTCTCTAATGGACACAGGTAACCTGTAAATAGTTCATCTCCCAGGCCCATACTTGCACTTATCAAGGGTATCTGAAGTCTGAGATTTGGGATGCATGGCTAGGCTTAAAAAGGCCCTTGTGGTCGTTAGTCTAGTAAACACCTATGAACCTATGAACTCTTTGCAGTGCTGCATCATGTTCTTCACAGTATGATTCGATTCCATTGCTGTATCATTTATGCTTCCAAGTACACAAGACGTCTTACTCACAAATCAGAGCTACTTGTCATATGCTCAGTTAACAGTAACAGTAACAGTTAACAGTAACATAAGTTTCTGCCTAAGAATTACAAAGCACAGAATTACATATCATAGTTAATCATATAGACAACAGCAAAACACAAGTCACTTGAAAGAGTGAATTCCTATCCGTAAGTGGTACGACCGGTACAACCAAAGAGTGGGAATACAAAATTTAGGGGGCATGAGTGACACTGACTCCCCACATTAGGGGTAATGATAGGTTCCTTTACAAAAGTGATTTTAAGTTTTTTAGGGGAATTCCATTTTGTAGTTATATGTAACATTACCTAAGACACAGAATTTTGACTGCAAGTATATACAACAGGACCTAATAAAAAACAAACAAAACTGAATAAAACAGCCATTTAACGTACTTGACAATTTATCTACAGTAAGCTTCCACCTTACCAAAAAGTTCATCTTTGTTTTTCATTTAAAGGTGCAGAATATTGTAATGTTATTTTTGTGTTATACCATAAATTTATACTGAAAGCACTTCCTACTGATGCATTCATAAAATTCAGTGCTTTCAGACAAGATTGTATTTTACCTAAAGGAAGAATTCTCAAACATTTTATAGTTCCTTAAGTTGATAATTGCTTTCTCTCTCCTATATATAATTCAACAGGTATCTCTTTTTTCTATTTACATATGTAGTGTCTTGTATACCTACTGCATCCACTTCCTGTTCCTTTAGCCCCTGTAATACTGCACACTGGCTAGCAAATGTCTTTATGCTAAATATATTTAATTGCAAACAGAAAATACCATATAGAACAACATTTTAGTTCTCATTTACTTTGCTTTTTTATTTTCTTCTTCTCTGTTTTTCCTTCTTTTAAACAATGCTACCAATGGTATTAGTTTCATCTGAAGTTGAATTTCCAACCCTCTCCCTATCATATCTCCTCCAACTGTGACAATGCAGAAAAATGTGTTTCTAAGTTTCTCCCATTAATTTTGTACTCCTTCATCTCCTCATTCCTTTCTTTGGTTATTCCCAAAAACATTATTACAAAATGTACATTTTCCTTCCCCTTGTATTGTTATTACTTTCATTAGTAACCATTTTATCTCCATTACTAATACTTATTTGTGTCTATTTACACTGATTCCAAAAATACTAATCACTTTTATACTTAAAACAAATGTTTCCAGACTGATTAAATGCTCATTATCCCCACGTACAGTACACCTTATGATGTTTCCAGACTGATTGCATGCTCATTATCTCCATGTACAGTACAACTCATGATGTTTCCACATTGATTGCATGCTCATTATCCCATGTACAGTACAACTTACAATGTGTCCACATTGATTGCATGCTCATTATCTCCATGTACAGTACAACTCATGATGTTTTCACATTGATTGCATGCTCATTATCCCATGTGCAGTACAACTTACAATGTTTCCACATTGGTTGCATGCTCATCATCCCCACGTACAGTACAACTTACAATGTTTCCACATTGATTGCATGCTCATCATCCCCACGTACAGTACAACTTATAATGTTTCCACATTGATTGCATGCGCATTATCCCCATGTATAGTACAACGTACGATGTTTCCACATTGATTGCATGCTCATTATCCCCACGTACAGTGCAACTTATGATGTTTCCACATTGATTGCATGCTCATTATCCCCACGTACAGTACAACTTACCATGTTTCCACATTGATTGCATGCGCATTATCCCCATGTATAGTACAACGTACGATGTTTCCACATTGATTGCATGCTCATTATCCCCATGTACAGTACAACTTACAATGTGTCCATATTGATTGCATGCTCATTATCCTCATGTACAGTGCAACTTACAATGTTTCCACATTGAGTGCATGCTCATTATTCCATGTGCAGTACAACTTACAATTTTTCCACATTGATTGCATGCTCATTATCTCCATGTACAGTACAACTCATGATGTTTCCATATTGACTGCATGCTCATTATCCTCACGTACTTTACAACTTATGTTTCCACATTGAATGCATGCTCATTGTCCCATGTGCAGTACAACTTACAATGTTTCCACATTGATTGGCTCATTCTCCCTATCTACAGTACAACTTATGTTTCCACATTGAGTGCATGCTCATTATCCCATGTGCAGTACAACTTACAATGTTTCCACATTGATTGTATGTTCATTATCCCCATGTACAGTACAACTTATGATGTTTCCACATAGATTGCATGTTCATTATCACCACGTACAGTACAACTTATGTTGTTTCAACACTGATTGGCTCATTATCCTCATGTGCAGTACAACTTACAATGTTTCCGTGTTGATTGCATGCTCATTATCCTCATGTGCAGTAGAACTTATGATGTTTCCACATTGATTGCCTGCTCATTATCCCCATGTACAGTACAACTTACGATGTTTCCACATTGATTACATGCTCATTATCCTCAATGTACAGTACAACATACAATGTTTCCACATTGATTGCATGCTCATTATCCCCATGTATAATACAACTTACGATGTTTCCACATTGATTGCATGCTCATTATCCCATGTGCAGTACAACTTACAATGTTTCCACATTGATTGCCTGCTCATTATCCCCACATACAGTACAACTTACGATGTTTCCACATTGATTGCATGCTCATTATCCCCATGTGCAGTGCAACCTGCGATGTTTCCACATTGATTGCATGCTCATTATCCCCACATACAGTACAACTTATTATGTTTCCACATTGAATGCATGCTCATTATCCCCATGTGCAGTACAACTTACAATGTTTCCACATTGATTGCCTGCTCATTATCCCCACGTACAGTGCAACTTACAATGTTTTCACACTGATTACATGATCATTATCCCCATGTACAGTACAACTTACAATGTTTCCACATTGATTGCATGCTCCTTATCCCCATGTGCAGTACAAATTACAATGTTTACACATGGATTGCATGCTCATTATACTAACGTACAGTACAACTTATGATGTTTCGACATTGATTGGCTCATTATCCTCATGTGCAGTACAAATTACGGTGTTTCCACATTGGTTACATGCTCATTATCCCCACGTACAGTAGAACGTACGATGTTTCCATATTGATTGCATGCTCATTATCCCCACATAGAGTACAACTTATGATGTTTCCACATTGATTGCATGCTCATTATCCCCACATAGAGTACAACTTATGATGTTTCCACATTGAATGCATGCTCATTATCCCCATGTGCAGTACAACTTGCAATGTTTACATATTGATTGCCTGCTCATTATCCCCACATACAGTACAACTTATGATGTTTCCACATTGATTGCATGCTCATTATCCCCATGTGCAGTACAACTTACAATGTTTCCACATTGATTGCCTGCTCATTATCCCCACATACAGTACAACTTACAATGTTTTCACACTGATTACATGCTCATTATCCCCATGTACAGTACAACTTACAATGCTTCCACATTGATTGCGTGCTTCTTATCCACAGGTGCAGTACTACTTACAATGTTTACACATTGATTGCATGCTCATTATCCTCATGTATAGTACAACTTACGATGTTTTGACATCGATTGGCTCATTATCTGCATGTACTGTACAACTTACAATGTTTCCACATTGATTGCATGCTCATTATCCACATGTACAGTACAGCTTACAATGTTTCCAAATTGATTGCATGCTCATTATCCCCACGTACAGTGCAACCTATGATGTTTCCACATTGACTGCATTCCCATTATCCGCAAATACAGTACAACTTATGTTTCCACATTGATTGCATGCGCATTATCCCCATGTATAGTACAACGTACGATGTTTCCACATTGATTGCATGCTCATTATCCCATGTGCAGTAAAACTTATGATGTTTCCACATTGATTGCATGCTCATTATCCCCATGTACAGTACAACTTACAATGTTTCCACATTGATTGCATGCTCATTATCCCCATGTACAGTACAACTTACAATGTTTCCACATTGATTGCCTGCTCATTATCCCGATGTACAGTACAACTTACGATGTTTCCACATTAATTGCATGCTCATTATCCCCATGTGCAGTACAACTTGCGTCAAGACAGTCCTTAATCATGTACTCATCTTGACCATAGAAAAAATACCATTTACTATATCATTAGCATCTATAACTTCTTTATAATTCCTTTATGTGTATTAAATATGTAGAATATGTTGCATCTGTCCATTTTCAGCCTGAATTTCCACCATTCAGTCCTACCTCCTAATTTATATACCTCATATACCTATTGGGTCCATGCTTCTCCTTACATCCCAAATATCTTTGCTATAATGTAACTTTATTCAGTAATCTCTCAGTTAATCAGCACCCATGGGGATTGGCAAATGATAAGTGTAGTTTCTGGTTGCTTGAGAGTTACTAGTAAAAACAGACCTAAGAAATACTGTACCCTATACTATACCATACCATAAACACTGTATTGATTTGATTTTAGTATTAAAATACAGTATTTAAAAGCCTGGCTATAATTATATATTAAACTTATATTTCCACTAGAAAGTGTGGCATGCGGAACGTTTTTCAGTAGCATGCTGAGTAGATTGGAAATGAATGAATTAAATAGAGAGAGAGAGTGTGAATTCATGTATGAAACCAGAAGCAACTTTGTGTGAGGGATAGAACAAATATATGAAAGCTGAAGAGACTGTGTGTGAGAGATCGTAGAGAGAAAAAGTGAGTGAATGCATGTATGAAAGCTGAAGAGACTCTGTGTGTGTGAGAGATCAGAGATCGGAGAGAGAATGTGCAATCTGATGCAAATGGACTGAGTGTTGACATTTTAGCAATTTGACTTCTTTGGTTTGACTCGTTTTCAGGTTGAGGAGAGAGGGAATTTATTTGTATCTTCCTTTTTAAAACGCTAAAAATGTAAGGTATGTTTCTGCGGGAGGAAAACAAAGTGCAACACATGAAAAATTGAATTGTTCATACTGTACTATATTTTTTCATTTTTTTATGTTTTTTTTTTATAAATTTTCTTTTCAAAACCTTCTCCTAAATCTAATTCCAAAAATACTTTGAATCTTTTATTATTTAAAAATAAATCTTCAGTAATAACCAAATATTTACTTCAATTGCTGCTCCAGTACCAATAAAGGAGTCCCAGTCGATCAAATTCAATACTTTAATATCCAATAAAATATACAAGCTTAAAGGATTTAGCGCTTTCATTTCTAACACACCAGAAACTTCTTCAGAATCACCTGACAGTGAATCTAAAGCCATTTAAATACACCCAGCACCTCTCTGATTGGCTGTTACATAAAAACCATACTCATTTTTTAAAAAGACTACACCTACTTCAAAAATATGTTTAAAATTTTTCACGTTATAATATTTTACATATATACACATATAACACATATACATATGTATAAAAAACTTAGAAAACATTTAAAAAACACAAGTTGTTCTATATTAATGTTAGTATAGGTTTGCATTTAACCTAAGAGCTGGAGCTAGTGAAAGGTGATCATTCAATCCAGGAGGGAAACAGGTATCAAGTTGTAATTGCCAAATAAGTTCTCTAAATTCTACCTTAGATTCCCAGTCACCTCCCCTTTCATGTTGAGTAACTTTCTCTATAACCCAAAACATATAATCTGCTTGGGGTCATTGCAGACAGGCCCCCGGATTCACTAATCTTCCATGCAGGACAAAGCACCCGTTTAGGAGCAGGATGGCACCATGCCATGCATATTAATGAAGGCACGCTGCCCAACCTCCTAGGCTTACATGGAGTGTGTACGAGTGTAGGGGGCATGTCTGAGAGCAGATCTCTCAGAATAAACATGCCCCCTGCAATGTAGAACATCACAAAGTGGAAATAAATGAGTGAGACTGCTCATAGGTGTCTTCACATCCCCACCAACAGTCCTCCATGTGTACAACAGCAACAGGACATAAAAATCAAAAGAAAAAAAACCTTTATTATTTTTTTTTTAAATCCGAGTACAGCTAACCGTAGGTGCGCAGGTGTGCCCATTGCTTAGCTACGGTTAAAGCAGCTTAAAGGGCTGAAGAGTATAACAAGGAAGATATGTACAAATGAAGCAGCACAGCAATTGTGTAGTGGGCAGAACATTCACCTAACAAGCAGGCATTCCCGGTTCGAGTCCCACTGCAGCACAGTCTATTTTACATGGCAAAGCATAGTATAACCAATATTTTTATTGCAACACCCACTAAATAACATATTTATGAACTGGAGTACTGCAGGAAATGCACATGTGAAGAGTCAGTGTCATAATGAATAAGGCAGTAGTAAGCAGGTGTAAGCACAGATAAACAGTAGTAAGCATATGTAAGCACTACTAAGCGTGTATAAGTGCAATTGTGTAAGCAAAGTAGAAGCTAACTCAGTGTAAGAAACTATAACCTGAAATAAGCAGTGCTTACCACCATGCAAACTCATGCAAACCTGCTTACAACTGCTTTAAAGTGCCTTAATCACTCTGTATCGAATGGGCCTTTGTCTGCACAGCAGCAAAATAAACAGCCATACAAGTCTCAAACCCAGGACCCTATATACCATAGTCCCAGTAGCTATCCACCAAGCCATCACAGAAGTACAGAAAAATGAGGTAGTAGTAAACATGTCCTCATCATAGTATAACCAAACTGAAACTGTGAAAGGCATCAGTATACAGTCATATGTGCCATAACCAACTACATAACATAAATATGTGAACTGGAGTACAGCAGTAAGACCAGAAGTGAGGCGTACTTGTAATAGAGTGTTGAAGTCCCCAATAGAACGCAAAGACCCCACAGAGTGTACGTAGACATCAATCAGGGATACTAGGCATACATATAAGGTGTAATGAATAATAACACAATGCCAAAAAGGCATTATAATGAATGTCTACTGTAGGCAACACCAAGCATTGCACAGGCCAGCTTAGGAGGTGTGAGCAATGTGTACACCAGCTAATTCATTGTGCCCAGTGGTATACCCCTTTAAACAATAACAATCTTAGGTAAGCAGGTTTGCCATTACCTTAGCCTTTTCAAAACCGGCCAATCACGGAAAAGTGCGGGAAATTGGCCTACTTAAACCCAAGAGGCGGGAATACAGCTCATAACTGGTTGTAGCTTCCCCTTGCAGGCACTATGGCAGTAAGGGGAGAAGGAGTGCACTTCCAGGTGCAGCGCTGGTGCATCCAGGAGTCCAAGGTCATGGCCGGACTCCTAGTTAAAGACCATGTACAGAGACTCCTGCAGGGCCAGTACAAGGGGTCCCAATATAAGGCGGAGGCCTGGGACCATCTCGCCTGCGACCTCACCAGTGCCACTGGCATACCCCGAACTGTGAGCAGGTCAGGCACCACTATGCCGACCTGAAGCGGCAAAAGGGGGACCTCTTAGAGGAGTGGCTCCAAGAGGCTAGAGCATCAGGGGATGTCCCAGCCATATGTAAGTATCAGTCCACTACCTGTTTAATAATTGCCAGCTCAGGTATATCATGGATAGGTATGGCTAAATATTCCTCTTATGTCCCGCACAGCTGCAATGGAGCTGGCCATGAACCAGGAGGCCCACATCTGTTACTTGGTGCAGTTGTGATGTGAGGCAGGTTAGTAATACTCATGCTTTTACTGTCACTGGAAAAAATAAAAGTAGTCGTAAAGTAATTGCTAGTATAAAACCTGTATTTTTCAAGGCAAGTACTGCATACATTAGAGAATATGGCAGGAAGAGTCTCTTATTGTTAGTATGGCAATAAAAGTGTAATACCCTGACAAAGCAGGTCTAACTGCCGGACTGTATGTGTATATTCTGGTATCATATGGTAATGTAGATTTGCAATCATGTAATAGTACTGTAGTATTAAGCATTGTTACCCACACCATGCACCATAATGTGAATGTGTAGGAGTGCCTGTATATGACAGGTGTAATCCCCAGAGGCCATTTAGTGCAACTGGGAGACACATAGACAGTAAACAGGGGAAATGCAGACAACAAAACCCGATTAGCACATGCAACTGAGATGTGAACTGTTGTTTTTTTAGAACACACACAGCCACAGTTTGAATCCTGCCAGTGGTAGTAGTCTGCATAGAGAATTATACACTACAACTGTACAGATATGTCCAGACTGTCTATTAAAATGGCCCATATCTAATGCCTATCAACCTGTCCCCCTGGAAAATCAGTGGGATGATCCCAGGCGTATAGGCAGAAAACAGGAAATACAACTGATTGACACAAATCTATGACAACAAACCTGACACACTAGCAACTCCCCAATACTTTATGTGACTAAGAAGCCCCATTTGTCCCATTTACACCCCAACATGTTAAGCTGTGGTCAGAGTGTGTACAATAACAGAGTGAGATGTATGTGCATAATACTAATGATTAATCTGGAACCTTGTGTGGCAACAGTCAGGTAGTGCTAACAAACATTGCTCCCACAGGTACATTGGCTACGAACACTGTGCTGTGAAATACAGACCAATATAACCTGTACTGGTACCGTCCAGCCTGATATTGTAGGGGATTGTGAGTGTTGCAGTTTCTCTGAATAATAAAGTATCACTGGTCACTGTCGCCCACACTGTGCTACATAACTTAACTGCGTAGGAAAGCATGCATATGTGTGTGTCAGGTCACTAAAGGTGGAAGAGAGCAATATTCTAGATATGTCCAGGCATACCAGCATGTGGTCAATACATGGCCAGAGTCTGTGCAGAAAGAGTTGGATAGCATAGTGCAAAACATCAACCCAGAATCCAGCCGTATATGGACAAACAGTTAGTCAGTGTTAACAAACATTCCCTCCACAGGTTTATCAGGTAAGAGGTATATACTGCAGTTAAAACCGGTTCATGTGTAATGATATTGACAGCCATATCAGTGTCCAATATAGGTCTATAGGGTAGTGTAGTAAGTCTTGTAAGGTACAGATAACAGCACTGACTAGGAAAGTAATGTGGACTACAGGAATATACTACTTGTTAACTGACATCCTTCTCTCCCCTGACCTTATCTCCAACAATAATCAACATACCCACCCCAAATGGTATGTACTGATTCTGATAATGGCCAATTGTTTGATAAATATTCTAATGGTTCCCATGCATGTGCCATATTGAATTATCCCAACATTGTTGGTATGGTGCCATCAACGTACCTGCATGCTGTTCTTATTACCAGTGTGATCCCATATATGCATGTGTTTTGTTTGCTATGCACCTGTTCCGTATCTGGTGTCTGGGTTAATGGGAATATCTATGGATGCTGTTATACCTAACCCTGGAATGTGTTGACTATTACTAACCCATATATGATGTTGAAATCTAAACACTATAGCACGCTTGTGAAGGCCGGTCCCAGCGGACCCACCTGTCCCACCTCAGCTGGCCAAGGCACCGGGCACCAGCATGTCTGGGGCCCAACCCCACACCTCCCTGTCCGTTGGTCTTGCACCACCTTCAGGTTGAACTGCCTCAGGGGATGGGGCTTGCCGCCCTGAGAGTGGGCTCAAACAGGCACCTGTCACCCGTCGCCAGGTCGAGGTCATTGTGCCCTGTCTGCATGTACATGCTTATTGGACAGATGGACAGGGTGCCATGCCTTCAGTAGCCCACAGCTATCACCCCATAGTTACTATCAGTGGCCAATATGCAGTGTACTACCCACATATTGACTGTTGCCTAGGTATGTATGTGTGTATGAGACATGGGTTGAGAGTGTGCTCTGGGTAATACTGGGGTTGCTAACTGTGATTGCCTGGCCTTGATGTCACATGTATGGGTATGGCTTTGCACCCCAGCCTTTCAGCTACCTGTCATGTCTGGGAGTAGAACCCCTACCTAACTAGTTTATTACATTATGGCACTACGCAGTTATAGTACGTGCCACAGAGATTACTGGAGTACTCCTTCCCCAAAGGTGTATATTACACTGGATGACATCAGCAGGATTGCCAAAGTAGGACATTTGAATTGTAGTGAGTGTGACTAGCCTAAAATGCATTGCTCCCTACACAGATAGTGACACACACACAAAACATCCACAACCGACATGTGTGGGTATAGAACCCCTAACAGAGGTCTATATCACACCACAGCATGGAGCTGATATAGGACGCACCATGGGAATTATGAGAGAACTGCTTTCCCAAAGGTGTATTTCACAATGAATGACATCAGCAGGATTGCCAAAGTAGGCCATTTGAAATGTACTGTGTGTCACTAGCCTAAAATGCATTGCACCCTACACAGACAGTGAGATACACACAAAACATCCACAACTGACATGTGTGGGTATGGAACCACTAACAGAGGTCTATATCACATTACAGCATGGAGCTGTTATAGGACACACTAGGGGGATTACTAGAGAACTCCTTCCCCAAAGGTGTATTTCACAATGAATGACATCAGCAGGATGGCCAAAGTAGGCCATTTGAAATGTACTGAGTGTGACTAGCCTATAATGCAATGCTCTGTACACAGACATTGAAACACACATAAAATATCCAGAACTGCCATGGGTGGGGGTGGGATCCTACCACAGTTCTACATCATACTACAGCAGTACACAGTTACAGGACACACGACAGAGATTACTGGTCTACAACCTTCCCAGTGGTGTATTTTTAGGTGGGTGACATCAGCAGCCTTGCCAAAGTTGAGTATATGCATTGTAAGGAGTGTGAGTATCCTAAAAAGCATTGCTGTCTACACAGACAGGGTCAAACAGACAGACACACACACACACACACACACACACACACACACACACTTGCCATGTTTGGGATTGGAACAACTACCTAACTACTTCATCACACTGCAGCAGTACGTAATTAAAGAATGCGCTATGGAGATCATTGGGCTACAACCTTCCCAGAGGTGTATTTCTAGGTGGGTGACACCAGCAGCCTTGCCAAAGTTGAGTATATGAATTGTAAGGAGTGTGAGTACCCTAAAAAGCATTGCTCTCTACACAGACAGACATGCACAGACACGCACTTACAATTGCCAAGTCTGGGGTTAGAACTCCTACCTAACTAGTTTATCACACTACAACAGTATGCAGTTATGGGACACACCACAGAGATTACTGGGCTACAACTCTCCCAAAGATGTATTTCACATTGGATGACCTCAGCAGGCTTGTCATGGTAGGGCTATGGGGAGTGCGGTGTGTGCATGGACCATAACCCATTCATCTAGGGGTTGACATGCCACATGCGGGCACACACAGGGTCATATGTCACAGGTACGTGTATACAGCTGCTAGATGGCTACTTCCTTGTACAGTCATGTTGCACAGCTGGCACGTGCACCACATAGTCTGTGATGTTGACAGATACTGGTGGTTAGTATCTGCAGTGAGTGGCATCTGCTCCTCATGTGTTTGGGGCCCTTTGGCTGTGTGCTGGGTGGGACAGGCCTGGATGGCTCCTTGTTACATTCCCCTCTTCCACACGTCTATGTACATTTACCTTTGGCTTATTCTAGTGTGTTGTCCTGACATATATTTCTGTGTTCCTATCCACTGTGTATGCAAGGAATAAGTGGTGCATACTGACGAGTGTCTACACTAACAACTGCAACTGCCAGATATGTCTGGTCCACTGGTGTTTGCAGTCATGGCCTTCATGTGTTCAAGTGTGTGAGCATGCCCAGTATGGCTGTCTGTATTGAATGTGTGGATCATGTCCAGGTAGTTTGTGCTGCAGTGCTGACCTTTGTGTTGTACACCGACAGGTAGCATGCTGTGTCTGCAGGGTATCCATCGATCATTTGGCTTCGACTGTTACTACATTTCTGCATATCGGGGGGGGCACACCTGACTGTTTCTACATTTCTACACAGGAGTGGGGGGCACACCTGACTGTTATTACATTACTATATAGGATGGGGGGGCACACCTGACTATTTCTACATTTCTACAGAGGGTTGGGGGGCACACCTGACTGTTATTACATTACTATGTAGGATGGGGGGCACACCTGACTATTTCTACATTTCTACACAGGGTTGGGGTGGCACACCTGACTGTTATTACATTACTATGTAGGATGTGGGGGGCACACGTGACACTTGTACACATTTGCTATGACTGTACTGATATGTCAGGTACTCCATTTCATTCTGTATTGCTAACTATCATGCTGACTAGAGGCATACCAGTGTACTACAGATCATGGCTACATATTATTGTCTGACTTCTTACCCTTCAGAACTAACATCCCACTGCTTGCCCTGCTGTGGTCTGTCTGTGTAGGCCGGGGGGGGGTTAACCATAGCCATCATTCTGGGCCCATGGTAAAGGCTCTGTTTGGGTTTGTCTACACATGTCCTGCTGGCTGAGACTGTTGTTGGGTATGAGAACTGTCATGACTGGCATGTATGGGTCATATGGACACACATGTCGCTCAGCACATTCTTTGGGACGAATAGTGAACATTAAATTTTAACTACACTAAAAAATAATTTTCTCAGTTTCTCCAGTGCTTTTCTTGGTGGATTCTGTGGTTGATTGTGCAATTTTGAACAGAGGGGGAAAAGAAACCTGGAAAGGACATTTGAAAACTTTATATAAAGAAGCACTGGAGATTGCAAAGATTTAAGACAAATGAGGCTTATGGACTGCTGGATGGAATTGTAATGTATTAAAATCAGAACGAGAAAAAATATATACATATGCCAAGCATGATAACTGTAGAGGGAAACAGGGATATCATAAAATACTTGGGACAACCCAAATCATCCTTTTTTTGTAGAAAAGAAGGGCATTTCATAAGTAACTGTTATAAAAAAAGTTATATTTGTGGGGAAATGGAAGATTATGCAAAAAATGTGAATTGAAGTGTTATAAATGTAACAGAATTAGATATACTGCAAAAATGACAAAAACAGTATGGGAAAAGACAGAGAAAAAAATAAACAAAGAGAACAAATTTACTTACTCCTCTATCTTCCCCTTCCATCTCATTAGCTCTTCTAGCTTGTTTCACCTTCGTGTGGACCTTCTGCTTTATATCTGCTCGCATTTAGTGCAATATTTGTATGTAAGATTCAGGTATATGAGTTTAGAACAATATTTTTTTGAGGTTAGTACTCTCTGTATATACATCCTACCTTTATTCCTAGCCTTTAGCTAGATATTGGTATATCTGTTCATTACTATGTTTCATATTGTATGTATAGCTAATGTTTGCTGCAATATGTATTATTTGCTATTGTATGTATATAGAAATTGCTCTTCATGTACTTTGCTGCTCATTTATTGTTCTGTGGAGCTTTTCTCCCCCAGCCTCCACTGAAAAAGGACCTGTGTCTAGTTGAAATTTCCCACTAAACAAATATAAATACATAAATAAATAATAAATAAATAAATGTTAGAAGTTATAAGGTATTGTAAGTTAAAAGTTTGGGACAAAGGGGGTATGTAAAGAACTGAAATACACTATTTTATAGTGTCAGAAGGTTTAGTTATAGGAGAAGGGGAGGTAGTTGAAATATGATTTTGTGATCATCTTGCAATATGACTAGAGATAAAGAAAAACAAGGAATATATAAAAGTATACCAAAGAAAGAAAAGGATAAATGAGAAACAATGGAATGAATAAGGAATGAGAGTAGTAATACAGTTATGGAAAGATCATAATACTATGAGATCATTTTATAAAAATTTGTCTGAATGGTGGATGATAGGTATGAATGGTGGATGATATTTAAAGTAAAATATAAAAATTGTTTTTTACAATGCCAATATGATGTAGGAAAAGTAGAGAAAGAAAAATATAAAAGAGCATGCAGTATGCACTGGAAGATTTAAAACATAATGATAGAAAGTACTTTGACAAAAATAATTATATGGCAGAAATAAAGAAAAAATGCAATACAAAATTACAAGAATTGTTATTTAAGCAAAGATCATTTTTACAAGGAAAAAGAGAAGTTTTGAGTTACTTAAGCAGATTAGTAAAGGAAGATGATAGTGTAATGAGAGATAGTATATATAGTATAAAGGAGAAGGGTTGTCAAGAAATATTAATGATAGAGAAATTGTGGATGATACTATGAACAGAAAAGAAGTAGCAAAAATCATGATCAGAGACTTTAATAAGGCATTTGATACAATTGGACATGAGATCCTATGGGTAATAATGAAAGAATATAAGTGAGACAGTTAGGAAATTATGCATATCAACATATAGTAATAACAAAGTAAAAATACTTGTAAATGGCTGGTTAAGCCAAGAGGTGTATATGAAGAGTGGTGTCAGACAGGGATGTCCAATGAGTTCTACTCTTTGCATTACTTATGAGTGTGATAGTATGTGAAAAAAGTACAAAATGAAGTAGGCAAGGCATATAATACCTGAAGGGTTAGGAATTCCAGTATTTTTAACATATACAAATGACATTATAATAATTGCAAAAAATAAAATTTGGATGCAAGAAGTAATTTGCAGAAATGAGTTTCTAGTGGTGATAGTGGTGACTTTAAATAAAGAGAAACGTAAAGATTTAGGTGATGTAGTAAAGATAGGGGGTATATATTTTACAATGAATGAAATTTCTGTGTTAGGTATAAAATTTGGGAATAAAGATGTAAGTAGAATTCAATGAAAAAAAAACAATAGCCAAAATAAAATAAACCTGTCTTTTTCTAGAGAACATATAAATTATCTTACAGAAAAAAGGCTTATTTGATAAATTTGGTACTAATTGGAAAACAGCATACTTATTAAGTGTATTTATACCGCCAACAGTATTTGCAGATATTTTTTTCATTTATATATGGTTCTAGATTACATCCAGTAAAACAGGAGTTTTATATGTAAATAAAGAAGAAGGAGGTTTAGGGTTAATTAACCCAGTGGTATATGCTGCTTCATTAAATTTGTACAAAGTACTAAAATGCATACATGAAAAAGATGAGAGATTAGCAGTAAAATTGTATAAATATAAGTATAATCTATGTTGGGGTATGGTAAAAAAGAATAAAATAGATGAGTGCATAAATGAAGAAAGAAAGTATTACCAAGTAAAAAATATTTTTGTGGAAAATAAAAACTGATGATATAGAAAAATCTAGAAAAGTATGATATAAGAATGTAGTGATAAAACCTTACTATGTAAAACCATGGGAAAATCTAACAGATAAAAATTAAAGATGTAAAAAATAGCAAGCAAGTAGTGGAATCAGAATGTCAAAAGTCATGCTTTTTGGTGGAGACCATTAATAAATAAATTACCAGTAAAAGGAAATATGCCATACAAAAATAAAAGTGATAGAATATGTTTACATTGTCAAGAAGAAGAAACTGTGGAACATGAGATTTTGAAATGTAAGAGTACAAATGTTATGAGGAAAATCCATGTAGAGAAAATTTTTTTTGAAAATATAAAACAAGTGGATAAAATAAATGGGGATATGATTAAATATGGATATTATAAGAATAGAAGTGAAGAATATGTTAAAAGAATAAATACAAAGTTATTTTATGTCATAAGGAGTTATATGGAATGAAAGAATAAAATAAATTATGTTTAATAGTAAATGGATTTTAGCAATAATATTAAGTAAAATCAGATGGTGGCTATGGAAAAAAGAGTGGGGGTCTAATAGGGATGAAAAATTAGTATGATCGAAAGGAATTTATGAATATGTGTCAATATTTATATATCTGTACATTTGTAAATATTTGCAAATATTTGTAAATATGTAAATATGCTGTAAATAAGACTTTACTTTGTATATAAATTAAGGATCCCTACTCCATTTGATATATGTTAGGGGGTTCTTTTACATCTTCCTGAATTACCCCCAACTCAAACAGATAGGACCCTAGTTTTATGTATCTTCTAAGGATTCATGAGTACAACACCCCTCTTAATACCGCACTGCAGTGTCAGCAATCCATCTAACTGATGTGAGAGTAGAACCCACAGCCTTTTGCAGCAAAGGGCAATATGCTACTTGTTGTACCCTGACGCCACCATTTCGTCTACAACAGAATGATTGTGCTGACCCATTTCTTGATGGTGGCATTTCATAGAATTCAGCTAGACAAGTTCCACGGAGCAAATCTACAAGAAGAATTCCCAATCTCCATTTAAGTTGTTGGCTAGGATTCTATCAGGAGTGGTTTAAAACTGATTCTTCATATCCAAAGTAAATGTTAGGATGTATGTTATTATGACTGTACTATGCTGATTATTGCTGAGCTTCAGCTAAAGCTCATGCAGTAGTTTAATACATCAATATTTGTTCTTGATGGTGAAGCTGACAACATGTTTATATTCACCATTTGTTTATCTTCCATGCTGGAATTTAGCTGCCATTTAAAGCTGTCCATATGTTTTGCATTTCTTATATTAACAGTCAATAAATTCCATACTTTGACCACTCTAGGATTAAGACAATCCCTGGGATTCATTAACAATTGTGTAGGTGTCTTGGTAAGACTACACAATTAAAGCATGTTAGTGAGATGAGCAGCAGGGCAAATACAATATGCATGCTGCTCATCATGCCTGCACATTTGTAAATATCTTCTTGTGACCAGCAATAGTCTTTGTGGCCATGGAAAAGTGCTTGCAAGTATGAGCACAGAATGTAAACAAAATGTATTGCTTCTAGGGAACCTTAAGATACGAGCACACACTGTAGCCTCGAAATATTAATAGTAAGTACACTAAAAGAATTCTGAATGAGGGGAAGTGAAATGGGGGAACTGTACAGTAATAATAATGGTTTGCATTGCATAATTAAATAAGAGAAAAGGGGAAATGGGTAAAGTATACTCATATAACTGCAAGCAAACTTATTTATTTATTTATTTTATTTATTTCACATTTATTACCTGGGTTAGTCCAAATAAGTTTGCAAACAAACCCATTTTCAGTGGAGACCCAAGGGGAAAATCCCCAGCAAACATATGTAAAGGTAAAGTGACAATATACAAATATTAAATAACAATCACAATATAAAATAATTGTAAAAAAAAAAAGGTTATTTACTATTTGCATTGCATTGATAGTAAGCAACCCATTTTCAATGGAGACCCAAGGGAAAAGAGCCTCAGCAAACATAAGCAAAGATAGACATACAGGGCAAAAACTATTAAAAATAACAATGCAAATACGAAATTAATTATAAAGAGAAAAACAAAAGAAAAGAAATTATGAACATTAAAGGTTGCACTGATAGCAGTGGTCTAAAATTAACTACATATGAGAGTAAAAACAAAAAGATAATCATTGTTCAAAAGAAGGACAATGTATTGACATTGATAGGAAGTGGGGGAAAAGATAAATAGTGTAGAGAATGTGGAGGAGAAAGGAGGGGGCTATAGTAGTAGAGCTGAGGGCTTAGAAGGTTAGTTTAAGCAGAAGTTACTAACAGAGAATGAAAGCTAGGAGATACAAGAGGTTATACCGTAGAACAGTGACTATGTGTGGTCAAGGTAATGGCATAATTTCAAGTTTAGTAGGCGGGATTTAAAATGTGCTGAAGTGAAAACATTTCTAACATAAATCCTGCAGTACTGATGTAATGATAATTAATATCAATGACAATACAGGAGTCATGCTCATAAATAAAAACAGACATGTTAGCAAATGAACAAAAATAAAAGTGAACATGCTAGCAAAGGATGTGATAGTGATATAAAGCTGCAGTGTAACAAAGGGGAGCTAAATTTGATATACATATTAATAAAATGCTCAGTTTAGATAAAAACAAGAACAGAAGATACATTATGGGATGAATAAATAGACTGCAGTTATTGCATATGAGATACATATAGAGAGAATTTATGTATGCAAGCCAGCATAACTGCTGAATTCTCCACCTCAGCCTATATACACAAGAACAAATTGACCTTACAGCTGTCATGTCATACTCATCAAAAAGGGACATGTTTTTGCAAATAATCGTTACTGGCAGATATCAGAGCAATGCATTCCAATTATGGATGCCACAGAAATACACATATCATATATATCATGAAGCTCAGCCTTGAAGGGCTTACATCACTTTCCTATCATAATGGGTATGGATGCCCTAACTTGTAGGCAAGGCCTGAAAAAGGTGATCCTCTGATTATGCTATAACTATTGTCTGTATGTAAGCCACTGCTGTCTAACAGACAGATATTACCAGATTCAAACCCCTGCCTATGATACTAGGCATCCTACAGATCTCTGTATTGACTGCATGTGGCACAGCAGATATCAACAGAGTCTGTCACAAATAATTTAAATCAGTGTGTGCAGTAAGAAAGGAGTTACGAGTATAATATGAACAATAGGATTTAGTGAGAATGCTGAAAAGGAGCTACACATGTTACTGTCCACACAACAGTTAGCAGGACAATATCAATGCTTCCTTGACAAGGAAGCTGTTTGCATTATGTAGTACACATAATTGAACCAGTGTCTATCTGTATAGATGTACTATACAATCCAGTACTCAATGCATGTGCCACAGGAGCACTCATAGCACAACATGTCCTGAATAACCATCTCACTACCATGCAGTCACAACCTGTGATGGCATATCATTGTAAAACATAAAAATGAATAAGAATAACTATATACAATAGTGCTTGTGTAATGTCATTACATTCATATAATGTTGCCTTTCAGGAACTGAACAGCACACTATGTGATCTACTGACTAATCATGTGGATAAACCACAAGTGCCACAGTGGAAGCCATAACACAAGTGTGACACTCCATCTATGCTAACTTATTACATCATATGTATGCATAGTAAACGATGTCTTTGAGATAAAAGGAATGATGGGGGCTGTCCCACTGTAAATGTACACATCATAACTGTTATGGATGCCATTCATGCATTACAATATGAGGCCACAGAATAGTAACAGTCACTGAATGTGGATGTTGAACACCTGAACATTTGATTACAGAAAATACATGATATTGTAGAGAATGAATGTGCCACGGTGGTAGTGCACTACAACTGTGAGATATGTTGCTATGTCAAGGCCTTACATTCATGGGTGCCCACAGGCAAGGGGCTGCACTAGCACCCTTCTGGATTTTGACTTGACTTGCCAAGAGACTGTCATATTTACTTTTTAATTTAAAAATCATTTTTTTTTTGTTTTTAAGGGTGTTCTTCTTTAAGAACTGTCTGGTTGCACACACCTTTAGCTTCATGTCTGTGTATGCATTGTCGCACAGATGTCCTGTTCCTCCTTTCTGCCCACACATGGAATTTTAAATACAAGAAGACATTCCATTCTTGTGTTACTGATGTTGGGACATATACCTCTGGAGTTCCTCTGCCCACAGTCTTAAGGTCAGCTCTGCTTTCTCTGTTCATGAATGATATTATTCAAACTATCTCAGCTTCTGCTATTGTAATCTATGATAATGACAGGCTTAACTCTTCATTCTAGATTCTCTCTTAATAACATAGGCCAGCTGCTATGAAATTACCTTAACTTACTATGACACTAGGTGACTTCTGGCAAACTGCCTATAAACTCCAGCAAGACAATTTACCTGGTATTTGGAACTAACACAAAGGTAATACCAGCTATTTCTATCAGTGTAACTGGGTCATTTAATAACAAAATTTTAAAAAAGTTCAAACACCTCATTTTTTCCTTGCCATTAGAGAAAAAAGCAAACAAACAAAAAAAAAACATTTTGAGAGGGGTGTTCCAACTAATTGAAATTGCCTATCAGGAGAAATTCAGAATAAAATAAACAATTCGCATTTCAGGAATTGGCTAACATAGTACATTAAACATTTTTATGCATGTTGCTTCTCCAGAAAGAATGGCTACAGCCAAAACAATGTCAAGTCATCAACAATAATTGTCTGACACTGCACATTCAGTATGATAATGTTTACAAATCTTGGACTTAATATTATCACACATGGTAAATACTACACATTCTGCAACCTAACACACTGTATACTCAAACACTATTTGTATGTAGTCTACCTGCAAATTTATAGCAATTTTATAGTAGATAAACAATGGCTGAAGATTCTCTACCCCCCCCCCATTAATATTCCAAAACGTGCACGCTGATTGGTCAGCATGCACGTTGTAAATCAGAGTTATAGTAATGGAAAAAGGTCCGGTCGCCAGAACTTTTTCCATTAGTATAACTCTTTTTTCTTTTTTTTTTTTTACAGCAACAGAGAACGCAAGATCTCCGTTGCTTGTTACAACTTGTCTCGCCATGTTAAACGAGGTTAACATGGCGAGGCAGCTTTTAAAAACAGCAGCGGAGCATCTCCGTTGCTTTTTTTAAAGTTGTCTCGCTATGTTAAACCCATTTAACATAGCGAGACACTTTAAAAAGCAACGGAGATCTTGCTTTCTCTGTTGCTTTTTTTCAAAACTGTCTCGCTATGTTAAATGGGTTTAACCTAGCGAGACAGCTTTAAAAAAAGCAAAGGAGATTCTCCATTGCTTTTTTTAAAGCTGTCTCGCTATGTTAAATTCATTTAACATAACGAGACAGGCTGTAAAAAGCAACGGAGATCTTGCTTTCTCCATTGCTTTTGCCCACAGCTCTGATGTACTGCGTAAATATATGCATGCGCAGTACATCAGAACTGCTGCAGAATACCCAGACAGCTGCAGAAGGGTAGCAAGGAGGCATTATACAATGCCATTATTTAAGAAAAGTAATTTTTTTTTTCTTAAATAATGTCATTGTATAATAGCAATAACCCACTTCTGGGTGTGGGTAATGCTGGATTTACCCACGGTTGGCTTGGTTTGGCCACTCGGGCTTCGCCCTCATGACCAAACCACCGTGGGTAAATCCAGCATTACCCACACCCAGGCATGGGTTATTGCTATAATAGTCCACTGTGGCTGTAAACATAATTTTTTATGTATAAAGCCTTATTGAGATTGTAACAGTCTACAAAACAAGATAAATAGGGAGTTTATTTGCAGCATGCAGATTACATAGCTTTAAAAGAAGACAAAATGTTTCATGTAACTTCCCTGCAACTGTCATGTGAATGATTTTGCATACACATTACTAAATCAAATGTCTAAAACCATAACAGTACAGACAACATAAACTGTACAAGTAGGATTTTATTGTAAACATAACCTTATTAATTTTCTTAATAATACATTTCAAAATAGATCAACATATTAAGGGTACAGAATTCGAGCATAGTTTTTGAAACATCATTATCATCACCATCATCATCAACCCTCTTTTTCCCATTTTTAACATACAATTGGGGTATTATACAAACCTCTCGATGCAATGCCACTCTCCTACTTTCTTCAACAGTCATACCTGACCCTTGCCGATCTTCTCTAATGCAATTCAGCCATATGTCAGGTGGACATACTCATTTGCTTTAGCCTTATATCTATCTCTCCCAAATCACTGTCTACTTTTCTGCATATGACTGAAACATCATAATCTGCTCTCCCTGACTCTGCAATTAGGGTTAATTTGGTTTCTGCTCTGATATCTTCATTTCTATGTTTGTCCCACAGCGTCCATTGTACCAGTCATCCCAGACACTTCATCTGTATCATCTCAAGCTTCCTCAACTGCTCTGCCTTCACTGCTCTCCATTTTCTGCCATACAGAAGCACTGGTAACAGCACTGTTTTGGACCCCTTACTTTTCAGTTTCTTTGGCATTCTTCTGTCACACACAACCTCTGACACTCTGTGCCTGTTGGCTGCACCACTCTCTTCTCCTCAACCACCCCTCCCAGATACCTGAAACTGTTAACCCCTGCCACTATTTCTCCTTCTTTCTCAATTGTCAGCTTTTACTGATTTCCCTCATTTGCTGCTATGACAACTATCATGCCTGTACTAAGTTTCACTACACGTGTGCCTTCTGGCTTGCATTCCACTTCTCTATGTGCCATGTGTCTTACTGCAAACATCAGACCAGTTATGCTGCATAATTTCCTTAATCTGAACTGCTCACCTTCCATTTATTATTTATTTTATTTATTTTATTTTACATTTGTTTACCAGGAAAGTCCGACTGGACTAGGTCCTTTTACAGTGGAGGCCCGGGGAGAAAAGCTCCACAGTTATAACAATAATACATATTTTATACAGAATTATAACAATAATACATGTTTTAAACAAAATTATAAGAACAAGCTAGCAGTGAAGAACACCAATAGATTTTTACATGTGGGAATTTATAGACAGAAAAGACATAATAGATATTTACATGTAGGAATTTTTAGATAGACAAGACATTATAACAAAATTATTCACATTTTCAGGCTAGAAATATGAATACACGCAGAATATATGTCAGCAGTGATCATGGCTGATGAGCTACTGATTAGCGATAGCTTAACTGTTAGTGCTGTAGAGCATTACAGTGAAGTAACTGGAAGACATCAGTGTCAATGGAGGGCAGAGGTATAATCTACTATTTGTTTATCACTCATCACTGTACTGCCCAAAGTTGTGAATGTCCCCTTTGTTCTTGTACACTGTACATTAAAACAATTAGTTTCCAGTCATCTGGGATAAACTTTTCTCTCCATACCATGATTTGTATCCTCTAGAATCATCTTTCCCATAAGTCATCCAGCATCTTTATTATAGGTGCAATGACTTCATCCAAGCCTGCTTTCCCTGACTTCATTTTTCTTAGAACTCGTCATATTTCTTCTAGGATGGGTTGTTCTTTTGTCATAGAATGTGTCTGGGGCAGTATAGCTACTGTGAGCTTTTCTGTATTCAGAAGCTGTTGGAAGTGCTCATTTCATCTGCATTTGCTGTTCTCATGGCTGGTAAGCAGATTGTTGTTTACGTCCATTATGAATGGCGCCTGATGACTATCTTCTTTATCTTTGTTTTTACCTTGCGTCCTTCTTTGTGTCTTCTGCAGAATCACTTTTCGGAAGTTGATAGAACTCCTCTGATGCATTCGTCTTTGCCATTTTTGCCGCTCTCCTCACTTCTTTGCTAGCCACCCGGTACTTTTTCATAGCCCAATCTATATTTTCTATTTCACACTTCTTCCTGTACACCTTATTTCTTTTGATAACTTCATGGACGTCTGCATTCCACCTTTAGCTTTCATAATGTACAGCATTTCTATCCCTGGGCTCAGCCATATATCTGGTCTATAGTCTCCACACTTGCTGTTTTGGGACTCTGCCATTCTTTTTCCTCTCCACCTATTTCCTCTTTTCCTTACATGTCAGAGATCTGAGCATTTCCACGAAATACTGTGTTTTCACTCCAGTCAATTTTCAGATGATCAGCCTAGTCTCTGTTGACCTCAGCATTCCCTGACCACTGCTTGCAGCTTATTATAGCTACAGGTGGTTTATGCTGGGGAACCAACAGTTTCACTGGGCTCTACAATCTCTGATTTTACCCCAGTGCCCTCTTCTTACTAAGAAGAAGTCTATTTGACTTGCATTTTGACCACTCTTGCATATGAACATGTAACTGCCTTTCTTGACTTACCATTTGTTGGCCAACGTCAATCTGTTTGCTACACCGAAGTCTACAATGACCTCTCCTTTATACGTCTTGTAACACCCATGTGGACACAGGCAGTCCTCATATCCTGTTCTGTCTGCCTTGATATGGACATTGTCTCACTAATCTAAGAGGTCCTGCGAACTGCTGTCTTAATGCCTTTTTTTCTTTTTCAGCATCACAACCCTGATGTGGGGTATATGCTAAGATTATGTATTCATAATATATGGATGAGATATGAGATGTTCCCTACCTTTACATTGGATTCTGATTGCAATGACTCTCTCACTAATTCTGATGACATCGCTGTCTACAGAAGATTCTCTATCCATTTCTCTCTCTCTCTCTCTCTCTCTCTCTCTCTCTCATGCACACATTCTCTCTTTCTCTCTCTTTGTATCAGTTCAGTTGCCGCACTATTTCTAGTCTATCCTCCCCAACAGTAGTAGACTTTGGATTTCAAGTCAAGCAACCTTGTTGCACTTCCCTTCCAACATGGATACACAGGATGTCCAGTCTCCTCCTTATTACTCTGCTGTTCACTTCTGTGCTGCATCCTGTAAACATACTTTTATGCAGTGTAGCAATTCATAGTTGCATTTTTGCAGCTCGGTTTGTTTTACATCCAGCCTACATGAAATGAAGCTATCCCAGATAAGCCAAGTTGGGCAAACTGACATTGCCTAGCCAGTAGTTTATTGGCCCAGAATTGCTAGGCTTTATGGCAGACACACACTGGCCAATAGGGATATCTGGACAGGATTCCTGTAAGTAAGACAGAGAGGTGCGTGTGTATGTTTGTAACAGCAGCAATGAAGGTTCCGTTTCATTCATCCTGGACAGGATTCCTGCAAATAAGGCAAAGAGGTGTTTGTGTGTGTATAACAGCATTCTTGCAAATAAGGCAAATAACTGTTTGTGTGTATAACAGCAGCAAGGAAGATTCCATTTTGTTCATCCTGAACAGGATTCCTGCAAATAAGGGAAAGAGGTGTGTGCATGTGTATGTAAAATGCTTCAATTAGGGATAGCATGTGGTTAGTTAATTTACTCAGGCTCAAATGCTGTACCATGGCTACAGGCAACAAGAATCCTCCACTCCAACCACCAAGCTGTTAAAAAGAATGAGTTTCAAGGAGTTGAGTATCAAGTGCATTTTTCAAGGAACTGTGAGATTCAAGAAAGAGAAGTTTACTGCTGTTCATGCTCAGTCTGTTCACAATGTGTAACTGTTTTGTTTAGCAGATGGTATTATTATTGTGTCAAAAAACTTTAAAAGTGGTGTTAGTAGCACAACAGGTAGTATGTTTCCTCTTGATGCAGAAGGCTGTGGGTTCTACTCCCACAACATGCAGCTAGATTGCTGATGCTGTGTTGTACTTTAAGGGAGGTGGGGTGCTGCAGTCTGGAGTATGTCCTCTTTTTAGAGAGATGCCTAGAAACTATGAACTTTCATCCATTTCCTATTGCAGTATTCATCTTACCACTTTTAATGTAACATAGGCAATTTAATCTTCAAGGGTAACAGGCACTTTATATGTAGACGAAACACTGAAATATAAAGTTGTTTGCTAGCAGCAACCTCTTCATTAGTTACAGATCTCTTTAATGTGGAATTATGTAGATTACTTTTACGTCTGCAGAGATTGTGCATATTTACTGACATTGGTGGATTGTAATAGAGGTTTGAGTAGACTTTTATGATGTAAATGTTCTGAATTGGGTAGTTTTACCATTATTGGTTCAGACATTGTGTTTCATTGCTTACTGGAAAAATGTTCAAAACTGCAAATTTAAAAAGGGTGGCTTAATTGTTAAGGTGTTTGCCTTACAAACACAAGGTGCAAGGTTTGAGTCTCACAAGGGATAATTGGCTAGGCTTAAAATGGCTCGCAAGGGCAGTTAGCCTAGTACTAATCTATGAACCTATGAACCTATGAATCTATCTATAATGAGTGGTGCTGTATTACATAAGGAATATAGTTTAATACAATCAGGAAGGTGAATTAAAGAACACATGCATGTATGCATGATCCTAAATATGTGTGTAAAGGGCCTATGATTTGTAAACAGCCCAAAGGTAAATTTTATCTGCCACTGGCCAGATGCATTTTTTTGAATGTGGGTTTCAATGCTGTTTCAATGAATGTGAGTTTCAAGGACAGAGAAGTTTTAATGCTAAGTTTGTTTTCATTGTGAGACTGAATTGCTTTGTTTAGCAAATGTCTATCAGTGTTTGTGCTATAAAATTTAAAATAAAAGTTTTAAATTAAATCCAAATAATCATTGTAGACGTAAAGCAGAAAACAGTATGCACATTAGTGCTTATAGTAACTATGGAGGAATAGCCAAGTAATGGGACAGTGGAATGGCTGCAGGGGGAGGGCTGTGTATGGAGTGGCCCTGATCCATTACCCTGCCTAGGGCCCCATTTGTCCATGATTTGACTCTGCTCACCAACTACAGACACACAGGGCACACTTCCACTGCAACATTCATCTAAGATATGACAAGGAGTATGTTCGACCATTTACAGTAATTCATACCATCCGTGATGTCAGCCACATTCAGAGCCAGAATTTGCTATGGGCAGGAATTCAGCTGGGAAGTTATCCTGCTCACAGCCTACCATAACATTAAAACCCCTTGTATTTCATCACTGTCGTGGTTTACATTGAGATGAAGGAATCAATATGTGCCCTAAGACATTCACAATGTTTGCTGTGCAATTTTAACTGATTTATTAAATACATTTTTTTTTTTAATTTTTATTTCTTGTGTTACTTTGCAATGACCTGGGGCATGGCTTTGCTATCCTTTACAACATCTCACCTGCTTGAGTAATTGCCTAGGCACCCTGCACTATGTAGGAAGAGCAGCACGTGTGCCCCACCCAGTGTGGAGTGGACACCACTACTTAAAGCTGCAGGCAGTCAAAAATTAAGTAAGGACCTGCAAGAGATGCCTTATGGAAGGCTTCAATGTTGCTGGCAAGTGTATACTCATTTATCAATCAAGCAATTAACCATGGTGGGGTTTTATAGTTTTCTTGGTTATCCACAATGTAAGCAGATATACCCTGGAACTCTGGCCTCTGGGTTTGCACCCCCCCCCTGCAAAAAATCCTGCATGCACCCATGCTTACATCATGGTATTGCTGTAAGGGATATGTGTACCTGTAATTGCTGTACTAAAGCAACAATATACAAAATATTGTCTTATTCCCTCATGCCAAAATATAACACTTACTACATATTTTTGTACGGAAAATGTAATCTCAAGTCATCATTACTCTGAATAAAAGGATTGCTATGTGAAAAATTATTATAATTCTTTGAAAGAGGAATCAACAAGTGTATGTGTGCACAGCACATACGTTAGACAACAGTGTTAGCAACATATATAGTCACAATAAGACTGACGCAATGCAGTCTGAGCAGTAATGGGTGGATTTGAACTAGCTACCTAAGATCACAAGCTACACATTAGTGCCTGGATTGCAAGTGTCACACAACATGTTGCAGTACAATTGGGACAGTGCACAGTTGAATGGGTGATACCACCTCTATTTATTAGTTGGATGTTTATACTAAAAAGTGGTTGAAGAGTATAATAACACTGTATAGCTACGCATTATAAATGCATTTGAAGAGCAGTCTACTCACTATATGGGTAAAAGACACACTCAGAGCTGCCTCAAACATCCTAAATATGTAGTTACACAGTGTACAATGCACAGCATCAAAGTCACGCAAGACAGGAGAATTTACACTACAACTGTGAGATACTGCAGTTATGGTAGCATTATGTCATCATTGTTCGTAGGTTCATAGGTGTTTACTAGGATAACTATCACAAGGGCCTTTTTAAACCCAGCCATCCATCCCAAATCTCTGACAAGTTCTGGTACCCTTGATAAGTATAAGCAGGGTCTTGGTAGATGAAACATTTACAAGCAGGGGCCTGGAAGTTGAACCATTTACAAGCTGCCTGTGTCCATTAGAAACATAGATGCCAAACCAGGGATGAATTTCCTGTTCCCCGTCCACCTGTCCCAGTTATACTTGAATTCAGCATGTTCCAGAGACAGAGGTAGTCTCTGAGATACATACCCATCCCCTCCAGCAGGTCCTATTCAGTTTCATAGGTTCATAGGTTTTTACTAGGCTAATGACCACAAGGGCCTTTTTAAGCAAAGCCATGCATCCTAAATCTCTGACAAGTTCTGATACCCTTGATAAGTGTAAGCATGGGCCTGGGAGATGAACCATTTACAGGTTACCTGCGTCCATTAGAGACATAGGTGGGTTAAGGAAGAACTCTGCTTCACATGGATGGGGAGCCTGTTCCATAGACAGGGTAGTCTCTGGGATACATACCTATCTCTCCAGCAGGTCCTATTTATATCACAGGCAAGGTTTAAGTTTTAAGAACGGGTAATTCTGGTGCTGTTTGTTTTGTGGATATGCAGGAGATCCATCAGAGTGGGGTCTGACAATGCCCTGTATGCCAGACATAGATCTTCCCTCAAAAGCCTGTAGGAGACAGAATGCAGCAATAGGGCCTTGAGGCGGTCTGCATAGGACATAATACTTATGTCCTGTATTCTTTTAATGAGGAACCTCAGTGGACGTTCCAATTGTTGGCTATGCCTGGTTAGGTACATACCAACGGGGGCATTGTACTCAATGATAGGTCTGATGAATGCCGAATACAGTGGAATAATGACTTCCTTCGTGCCATACCTTTGTTTATAAGTTGAGCAACATGGAATGATTTCCTCACCACTGCAGACATGTGATGATCAAAGGCTAGATTACTATATATATGTGTCCCTAAGTCCCTGACTACTGGGTCAACTTTAAGGGGTGTGTTGTCAATATGATATAGTTACCAGGAATGGATGACTCCTCAAAGGACACTATTATGCATTTCTTGGCATTTAGTTTTAGTACAAAGCCCTGACAACAGTCATTTGTCTGTGTCAACCCCTCTTGGAGAACATCTGTGTCAGTGTGAGATTCAATGACAACTCCTAGTTTGCAATCATCTGCAAATTTAGTCAGCCAGAGACCATTGACATTGGTCTCGACTTCTGAGAAGTAAATGCCAAAAAGGAGTGGTCCAAGGGCTGATCCCTGAAGGACTCCACTTGTGACTGGCCTCTTTGTAGAGGTGGACTCCCCAGTTCTAACTTCCTAGATCCTGTCTGTGAGCCAGTTCGCTATCCACCGGGTGACATACGGGTTTGTACCAAACCTCTTGAGTTTGTCAACAATGCCTGAGTGGGATATTGTGTCAAATGCCTTGGCCAGGTCAATGTAGGCAGTGTGAATAATTTTGCCCTCATCCATTGCTTTGCTGACCTTCTCAAATAAGTCCACCAGGTTAAGTAGGCATGGTCTGCCCTTGACGATACCAAACTCGGTTGAGTCCAGTGTCTGGAGGTTTACTATATCTCTATTGATCAAATCTATGATAATTCTTTCCATGGCTTTACATACAAGACTAGTGAGACTTATGGGTCTGTAGTTTCCAGGGTCTGTAGATGGCCCTCCTTTGTGCAGAGGGATGACTGTTGCCTTTCTCCATTCATGAGGCACAAAGCCTGTTTGAAGGGTACAGTTAAACAGTAATTCCAAAGGCCCTGATAGATCATGTTTCATACTATTTAGAAGGCATCCAGGATATTGTCTCGGTCCATTGATGCAGTGTTCTTGGTCTTCGAGAGAGTATTAAGGACCTGTTCCCTAGTGATAGTAGGGGACGTTATATTATTTGCTGAGGGAAGGTTGAGGAGAAGAGAGGAGTAAAGTTGGAACTGAATTTATCAGCCATGAGGTTTGCTACATCTTCTGGCTCAGTATAGGTGGCTCCATTTACAATGACCTCTGCACACAGTTGTGTATTGCCTTTGAGGTTGTGGACATAGCTAAAGAATGCTTTGTGGTTGTCCTTGCCTGGGAGGCCAAACTTACCTCAAATTTGGCTTTGGTAGACTTTATTTGTCCCCTGAGTTGTTTGTTTAGTTTGATGAGAGTGTTTTTATCCTTCTGGGTGCTGCACCTCCTAATTTTTGCCATGATTTTCTTCCTCCAGTTATACATTTGATTGATTTTGTAATTCCACCAAGGTGGCTTGTTTTTTGAATTAGTTCTGTACTTCTTCCTTGTGGGTACAGCTGCCTCTTTGCAGCTATTAATATGCTTGTACCAGATTTCTGTGAACAGTTCTGCATAGGCACAAGTGTTCTCAGGGTTTACAGGGGCTTGAATTTTTGCCAGGTTCTCACTTAATAGCAGGAGGTTAGCCATAGAATAGTTCCTGAATATTCCTGGTTGAGCTGGGGCTCCAGGTTTTATATTTGCTTTAAAGGAGACCATTTTGTGGTCAGACCTTACCATGGAAGGCATTACAGTAGGGGGTATGCAGCAGTCTCCCATATTAGTGAGGACTACATCCAGTATGGCTGCACCACTGGTTGGTGTATTGATTATCTGGTCCATGCTGTTTGTGTTTATGAAATCCAGGAATCTCTGTGCATGTATGTTTGATGTTGTATAGGACTGCCAGTTAATAGTGGGGTAATTAAAGTCACCCATGAATATGGTACAAGTTGGAGGGTTAGTGTTTCTAATAAGTTTAATTATATAAACAAAAGCCGCACACTCTCCAGTCGCTGCACTGAATAAAAGGATTACGATGCTCCACAGTTCTATATAAAACACTTTTTTATTTGTTTAAAAAATGATTAAATATGTGAAAGGTTTAGCGCTTTCATCTACCTCAAAGTAGACTTCTTCAGAACACTTCCACTTGTTAAATACTTGATTTTATACATGCTCCTACCCAATCTTAACAATCCACTTAATTACATCAGTGAGACAATTAAATATTTAAAGTGCTCAGTGCTCAAATTATTTACTTCCTATTACTACACATTCTATTATGAGCTCTTTCATTGTAGTATACTTAAAATAATACCTCACTTCTACTATAAAATTAAACCATGATAAACTACATATTTACTTTAAATTCAATAATAATAATTCCGATATCATATAAATGACAAAAGACATTTTAAAAATCATTTACATAAAACTTTTTAAAAAGTATATTTTATCTCTATGAATCCTACTTGGTCACTAAAATCCTTTGAATATCATACTATCCAAATGATTTGTATTCCAATTTGAATGATATACTATTTAATGTGTGTTCTCTAATATGGGCTTAATCGAAATACTTTCATTTAACCCAGGGTAAACAGAAGCATTTAACAAAATCTGCCATCTAGTTTCCCTTTTCCCTAATCTCTTTTGTATGTCACCTCCCCTGGGGTTGATTTTAATGTACTCTAATATCCCAAATTTGAAAGTGTCACAGGTTGTACTGTCAACTAAGTGCCTATACAAAGCATTTTCCGTATCTTTTTTCCTAATACAATACCTGTGGTTGTATATTCTGTTCCTTAAATATCTGTCTGTCTTACCTATATAGTAACATGGGCATTTTGTGCACTTTGCTAGATATATAACGTGTTGGGTATGACAATTACCCTTCCTAAATTTGACCTCCGTTTTATTTGTGTCGCCCAATATCAGAGATGGTACCTGCAAGATCTCCCTACACTGGTTGCACTGTCCACATTTTCGTGTGCCCTCATCGTTTCCTTTTTCATTTCCTTTTGATATTTTACTCTCTAATTCACGTTTCAAATTCTTTGCAGTTTTAAAAACAAATACCGGATGTTCTCCTACCTTTTTGAACACTGTATCTTCTGATTTCATTATATTCCAATTTACCTCCACTATTTTTTTGTACTTGTTTTACATAAGGTCCATATTTGAATATACAGGCTCTACGAAAATTAATTTCAGCATCTCCATCTGTGTCCTTAATCGTTTTGTTATTCATATTTGAGGTCCCCCCCCAATCCAGTACCCAATAAGGGTTTGTATCTTTTACCCCATTCACTTTTTACATATTTTTTGATACCCTTAATCCACATAATTAAGTGGATTGTTAAGATTGGGTAGGAGCATGTATAAAATCAAGTATTCAACAAGTGGAAGTGTTCTGAAAAAGTCTACTTTGAGGTAGATGAAAGCGTTAAACCTTTCACATATTTAATCATTTTTTAAACAAATAAAAAAGTGTTTTATATAGAACTGTGGAGCATCAAGTGAATCCTTTTATTCAGTGCAGCGAACGGAGAGTGTATGGCTTTTGTTTATAGTGTGGACCTTCGCTGACAGTGATTTTTTACTAGTTGGAGTATGGAGATGGATTCACTAGATGAGTTACCCTCAATATTCTCTCCAGGCAGGAGAGATGAAATGCACAAAATGCTGTTGGAAATGACCATTATCAAAGGTGAACTCACCAGACTTATTGAGCTGATAAGTCAGCCGGGAGGAAGGAATAACGATTGACGTTTGATGACATCAACGCGTATGCTGAGCGGAAGCAGATTTTCTACCCAGAAGCTCAACGGACAAGCCGATGGTGGAGTACAGAAAAGCTGAGCCTGTAATGGATCCACTACAGTGGAGAAAGGCAAGACGAGTGAAGGTACAAGTGGGGAAGTTAGCAGATCGGAGGTCGACTTTAACATTTCGGGAGCCAAACCAAAGCGAGTTGCTCCAAAAATAACTTATGCCATGGTGGGACATTCTCTATCTATAGGTACTGTTCAAGCACCTATTGATAAGTATAATAGGGCACAAAGCACACGCTATGAGTTAGACAAATTTTTCAATTTCAATCTAGACTTCAATGGTAATGAGGGTAATAGGAAGATGAATGATGATGTGGATGTAAACCACACCCAAGACAAGACTCTTAAAGACTATATTCATGAGTTTGGGAAGAAGTTAAGGACTGTAAAAAGTATACAACTTGATAATATTTATATAAAGAAATGTTTATATTTGGAAATAGTACCGATGGGCCTTAGGTTTTTCAAACAGCCCATGGGGGTGGAAATGAACTTTATTAATTTAACTGAATGTATGAAAATGTTTGACAATTTTGGGTTTACATTCATGAAGTTTATAATAGGATGTAATGATAAGAAAGTATGTATGCTTATGACAGAATTGGAGCAATTGGATGAAATTATTACCCATGATTTATTATATGATGAATATGAAACACTTTATAATACACAGTACACATGGGTTGAAAATAATACTAAAAAGCAGTTTGACAGAAAATGTAGGTAAATTAAGAGGGATTTAGAACATTACGAAAAAAATCAGGTTTATAGATGGGACAACAATATTTTGAAAGTGGACCAGAATATTGTAGATGATGGTATTGATGAAATTAGGAAAGAGACACATGATTATAACAGGAAGAATGGAAGGAACAATAAGAATGGGAATTTTTAAGGGAAAAAGGGTGCATGGCAAGGAAGGATGGATCAGGGACCTGGGTACCAGAAAAATTGGAGACAACACAATGGTCGAAGCAACTGGGAAAACAGGGAGAGAAAGAATTGGACAAGAAAGTGAATATTGTCAAGCACAATGAAGTGCATTATAGTTTAGATGACTTTAGTATATTTAATTATACTCGGATGGAATTAAAGGGCGAACTTTTCACACTGTTGTCCAAAGGAATGAAATTTGTCCCTAACAGTTGTATTGATACTACAGATTATATAGTAGAATTCAAAAAATATATGCAGAAATTGAATTTGAATATATACTTTAGTGACAATAGGATGGGTAAACAAGAGAAATTGTTTAAGAGGAAAAGTACATTCACCCCCCCCATGAATAACACTCTGGCAACATTTGAAAAAGTCGTAATTGATGAGATGTACGACTTTGGTAATAAATGTAAAAACCACAAAATGAATTACAATTTAAATAAAAGTGAATGCCAAGTACTGAAAGAAATACAAAGGAACAAAGGAATACGGGTTATGAAACCAGACAAAGGGGGAGGAGTGGTGTTATATGAAACATCTGAGTATGTTAATAAACTAAACACAATTTTATTGAATTCTGGGAACTATGAAGTATCATCAATTAATGAGGTCAATATTGGGCACCACAAAACTGATCTTTATTTGGAAGAAAATCTCTTGGATGAAAGAATTGATATGGATATATAACTATTTAAAAGTTGAATATCCCATCATAGGCACCATTGTGGGAATACCGAAGGTACACAAAGATATAATGGACCCTCCCTTTCAACCAATAATATCAGGAAACAAATCTAAGACTTTCCCATTTGGGACAGTTATAGACACATGGTTAAAGCCCATATACAAAAAAATACCACATATAGTCATTGACTCTTGGGATTTTTTAGCTAGACTCACCCCAGATTTGTGTAGTGAAAATATAATACTGGTCACAGTAGATGTAGTGGACCTGTTTTCTTGTATTCCTAAAGAGGATGGAATGAGAAGATTTGCATGTAGCATTGACAAACATGCTGATCTTTCATGGGACACTGTTTCAGTAATATTGGAATTCATGGATATTGTGTTAAAACACAATTATATATTCTTTGAGGGAGAATACTACAGGCAGTGTAAAGGAGTGGCAATGGGCGTGGCTTGCGCCCTGATTTTCGCAAATTTAGTCCTTTTAGATTGGGAAACTGAGTATATTCTGGATACTACATGGCAAGACAGTATTATGAGTTATGTAAGGTTTTTGGATGATATATTTAGTAACTCATATTTACAGTATTCTAGTTGTCACCCCTACAGCCAAAAATGCAGTATTATTAAAGGGAAGTATATCAGAGCAGCAAGAATGACCTCAGACTTTGCAGATATGATAGAAGAGTTAGACAAAATAGGGAATATATTTAAGGAAAGGGGATATCCCTCACAAGTGATTGAGGGTACCAAAAATATGTAAAAGGTGAATGGGGTAAAAGATACAAACCCTTATTGGGTACTGGATTGGGGGGAACCTCAAATATTCATAACAACACGATTAAGGACACAGATGGAGATGCTGAAATTAATTTTCGTAGAGCCTGTATATTCAAATATGGACCTTATGTAAAACAAGCACAAAAAATAGTGGAGGCAAATTGCAATATAATGAAATGAGAAGATACAGTGTTCAAAATGCCCATGTTACTATATAGGTAAGACAGACAGATATTTAAAGACAGAATATACAACCACAGGTATTGTATTAGGAAATGCTTTGTATAGGCACTTAGTTGACAGTACAACCTGTGACACTTTCAAATTTGGGATATTAGAGTACATTAAAAATCAAGGTTAAATGAAAGTATTTTATTAAGCCCATATTAGAACAACACATTAAATAATATATATATTCAAATTGGAATACAAAAAAGTTTTATGTAAATGATTTTTAAAATGTATATTGTCATTTATATGACATCATAATTGTTATTATTGAATTTAAAGTAAATATGTAGTTTATAATGGTTTGATTTTATAGTAGAAGTGAGCTATTATGTTAAAGTATACTACAATGAAAGAGCTCATAATAGATTGTGTAGTAATAGGAAGTAAATAATTTGAGCACTGAGCACTTTAAATATTTAATTGTCTCACTGATGTAATTAAGTGGATTGTTAAGATTGGGTAGGAGCATGTATAAAATCAAGTATTTAACAAGTGGAAGTGTTCTGAAGAAGTCTACTTTGAGGTAGATGAAAGTGCTAAACCTTTCACATATTTAATCATTTTTTAAACAAATAAAAAAGTGTTTTATATAGAACTATGGAGCATCAAGTGAATCCTTTTATTCAGTGCAGCGAACGGAGAGTGTGCAGCTTTTGTTTGTAGTGTGGACATTCGCTGACAGTGATTTCTTACAAGTTTAATTATATGGTATGGCTTTCCTGGGTCATAGAGGGGGGCCTATAGTTTGCAAAGAAGTGGTACTGGATTTTACCTGTGGTGATTTGAACATGAAGCAGCTCAAGTGCATTGTTCTGTCTGATCAGCCTTGAAGTATATCTATTTTTGATATAAATAGAGACACCTTCACCTTTAGTCCCTGTCTGTGAAGTAGCTGGCCTAAATGTGTGGAAGGCATTATAACCTTGCACTGTTGGTGTGCTCTCCACGGCTTTAAACTATGACTCAGAGACCGCACAGATCTCACAACTCTCTAGGGTAAAGAGAGCTTCCAGGGAGTGGAGTTTTTTGTTTAGCATTGAGCAGTAATACCTTTAGCTTTTCTTGGTTTTGATTTGCTATGTCATAAGTACTTTCAGTTTGGCATTGCCTAAAAAATGGCACTACAGGAGAAGACAATGTTTTCGCTAATATTCAAAAGCCTAGAGGGGAGAGGTGAAGACCATCCCTGGCAAAGCAGCATAATCTGTTGACCATCTCCTTCCATGCTGACAAATATTGCACCCCCTTAGAATGGCACCAGAAACTAAGCCAATTCTTAAAGTCAATCATCTTTTGTTTATATTGTGGCGTCATACTTGGAGAAGGTAAAATGCTGCTCAATGCTAGGCTCATACCAGCCTGAGACACATATTCTGAGAGCTCCATGATGTCTCTCTTCATATAGTCTGAGGAGGTATGTCTCAGGTCATTTACTCTCACATGTACTATGACTGAGTCATATTAATAATTGTGGTCCAATGACCTGAGTGCATGTGTAATGTGGTGGATCCTAGCCCCTGATAAGCAACTGACTGTAACTTTTTCCTTACGCAGCCTGGTCAGAGGGACACCAGTGTGTCTCATGATGGAGTCTCCAATGACTAGAATGTTGGATCATGTGTTAACTTTCCTTATGGGCTCAGAGGTAGAAGCTCCATGAGATGTAGCTCTATGTGTTGATGTGGGTGTTGTTTTGAAAGAGTGTGTTTGGGGCTGTTGAGGGTTTTTCTTATGTGTACTTTGTCTAGGAGGTCTTTGTGGTTTAGGAAGATTACATGTAAGTGTTTCAGTATATGTGGGTCTATATGTCTGCTTTGAATTGTGCATGATGGTTGCAGCATGTGTACTACTGACAACCTTATTGACATTAGGAGTACTTTTATGTGAGAGCTTTGCCTCCAGTGATGTTGCATAAATACATCTCTCACATACCATATAAGTTTGTTTGAGAATTACCTGGTTGTCAGTAAACATGAGGCAATATCTACATTGCCTCAGGATACCCATATCCACCAACAAGTAATGGAGGCAGTAGGAAAGTTCATATCCTTGGCAACAGACCCTTTTTTATTGATTAGATTGTTGGAGTGAAAATATCAATCACAGTCAGGAGTATCTATTTTCCAAACTATGTGGACAGTGCTTGTCACTGCAAACTAGATGTCCTCTGTGCAACTATTTATTGCATTACATTTTAAATTGTTGTGTGCATGATGGATGCATAATTTCATACATAACTGAGTCCGCAGCCATCCAGTCTGCATATTATATATTTAGTTATGTATCTTTTTTCTGTTTCATCTCATAAAGAATATAGTAAGAAGAAATATGTACTCCACAAGCCGCCATACATTGATGCAGAAAATGAGGCCATTATCCAGGCCTTACATCACCATGGTGCTTTTCTCTTAGGGAAAGGTAGAGATGACCAACTCGCCTATTGGGGATATGGCAGCAGATGGTCAATGACATCAATACTGTCAGAGGACATGGGAGAAGTTATTCCCAGATACAACATCGGGCAAGTGATATAATTACCTCTGCCCACCACAGGGCAGCTGCAGTTGCCTGGGAACAGGTGGCTGTGAGAGGTGGTCCTGCTACCAAACCACCATTAACTTAAAAAGAAGAGATCCTGTCCATGGTCAGGGATCCAGACAGCTCAGCAGAGGGTTCCCACAGAATCCTTGATGTTAGTACTGATGCGAACAACAGACCCAAAGTGTCTCGAGCAGAATGTCTGCATATGCAAAATACAGGTGGCATTGTTATATTTTTGTATACATATATCTTACATGTCTCATATATGTAGAACCAGCATTAAGTGTGAGTCAGATAATGCAGTAACAGAAACATCGAGGGGGGGGGGGAGTACAACTACTGTGAAAAATTTTGTATGAGTACATTCTTAATCTGCACATGTAAAGTGGATGGTTCTTTTTTTCTTGTTTTATTTGCATTGTGATACATATCATCCTTTTATTTTTTTCCCTTCCTCACATACAGAAACATCAGGATTGCAGGCTGCAAGGCCACCTGCACATGATAAGCATACATTTGGTTATTGTTATTATTGTATATAAGGTAGATTCAGGTGTAAATGAGAGCAAAAGTTGTGTTGCTTTAGCAACTATTGGAGTTTAACATACCTTTCATACAAAAAATATATGTGATCAGTTTTATTCTCTCTTTTTCTGTCTGATATGTTTATTGCTCATTATCATATGTCATCCTGACAGTGGAGCTGTGGAACACCTACCACCTGATATCAGAGTACTGGAAGCTCATGTTGATGATTGTGGAGATGAAGAAGCACAGTCTGGGTGCAGAAGGTTAGTTTGATACTAAGGTTGTGGGTCCTACATCCCCTGCCCATATTTCGACGCAGTCAGTATTCCTGCTTATAACCATGACACACAGACCTCTGATATAGAACAGGTTGAAGATGATACAGTTAATCAGGGTAGTGTGGTTACTCTAAATGCAGAGCTGTTTGCTTCTCAAATAGCCATCATGAGGCCAAGGTGCCACACAGGAGGGTTGGTAGACGTGTTCAGAGGGAGTCTGCTGTCCACCCCCCTCCTGATGCTGGTGTGTCATTAGGTGCCACCAGTCAGATGTTTAGGGCCATAGTGAAGGCATAGGCACATTACACCAGGGCTTTTGAAGAGCTACTGAGAATACTTAACATTGTGCATTTTGACATGCATGACTCCCCAAATCATGTGGTCAACTCCTTGGATAGCATAAATGTTACATTGAATGAGGCAGTATCTGTGATGGAACATCTACTGAATGAGGGTGGGAATCCCCTTGGCTGAAGACCTTGTATATCGTCTTTTGTCATCGGTGTTAGCAGATGTGACCATGTTTTGTCTAGTGACACAACTTCCACTGCTCAGTCAGTGATTGCAGTGTCCACAGCTGTGGTAGAGATGTGTTAATCCCTTGCCCATACCACATCACACACATGCAAGGGATCTAAACAGTACTGTTGAGTGCTATATTTATGTTGTTACTGGCCCAGACACGGTTTACTGTGATACATGTTTTTCTTACTTGCACACGCTAACTTCTTTGGTGTCAGCTTTGCCTTTCTACCATCCCCCACCCCCACTCTGTGCAAATGATTATGAATGTGGTCTTCCCTTTGCACATGCCTTTGTGACTTAGGGTTGCATATATTTCAGATGCACACAATTGATATTGATGCGCAGTGTGACACCCCTAATATATCCTCTGTGGATCTCTGGAAAGTACCAATAGCTAGTATATGTAATGTTACACATACCTTTGTTTCCACCAGGATGGGTTCTCCACAGTTTCCCAGGACCTGAGGTGGGGACAGCAGAAGTTACATATTCCACCCTGTATCCCTCAGCAATTTCTGACATGCAATTCATGATAAGTCAAACAGGGTCTAAACAGCCTTCAACTTCTCCTCTTTCTTCTTGCTCAAGGTCTAGCAGCAGCAGCATCCTGATTTAAAGCCTGTTGCATATACAACATAATGGAACAGCAACCCCTAACATGCTTTTTTTTCTATGTGTAATCATGCTGCATTCCAAAGAGTTTTGGTATACAGGGCAAATAGCTACACTGATTGCATACAATTGTTTTATAGATTCCTGAATATCGCTACCATGTTGGATTACTTAATTAGCATGGAATTCAGCTCTTTAGCTGTCATGAGCATATTCTGCCATTCTCTACACAGCATGTAGAGCCATTTAATGGATACTAAATAGCATGCTATAACTGTTAAATAATCTAGCCCAATATTTTTGTCAGTCACTTTTATGTGTTAGCATTTAAAGTTTTGTTTTTGTTTGTTTGTTTTTTATGCCTTAAATTAATGTGTTGAGACCTGATAAATTCCTATTTCATCTAAATGCACATGGGCATTAAATGGCATTAAGTCACTTATATTTCAGAGAATTCTGACTGGGTTACCTCATTCCATGTGCGAAGTTTGGAAGTAAAATTATTGGATTAGAAAGACATCTTTAAATTATTGTTGTATTCTATTGACATTTTTAGTTTTATTAGGGCAACAGAGTGGACATATTCTAGATTGTTAATAATAATTTGATGATTATTAGAATTGCAAAACACAATGCAGTGATCTGAGGCCTTTTTACAAACAATATCAATATGAAGATCTAAACAGATGCTGTGTTTAATTATTATCCCCAAACCACTATGCATTACTAGTTTTATTTCTCTACTACTTAGATAACTTTGCTACCAAGCTTATACTCAAATATGCATATTTTCTTAGCAAAGTTAACTAAAATCAGTCTTTGTTTATCATTGAACTTTGATAATCCATTATTCTTTAAAGCAGCCTGCAACATAAAATTGTCCTGCACCTCTGTAATGTCTGTGTATTTTATGACAAAGACAATCCTGGGTATCTTCACATCTTTGGTGTAAACTGAAATTAGCTGTGTGCCTAAAACAGGATCCAATAATCACACTATAGACAGTGCCATCCTGTGGAATCTATGGTACATGTCCCATTTGGATTTGTTCCTACTCAACTATCTCCCAAGAGTTGTATCTGCTGTCATCTATTCCAGCATACCCAATATCTGTCTGACCTACTCCTTCTAACTGGGATCTTTTTTATCCCTCCTTAGAATGGGTAAATTTTTAGTATAAGCAGTTGGGGTGGGTGCAAGTAAAAGATAAGGTTAGTTTACTTATGTCTAAGCCACTGCCTACCTCACATGTGTAGATATGGGTTAATTTCTACACTTAATGTTTTCCTTGATAATACCATATCTGAACAAAGAACCAATGGTGGAAAACTGAGTGAAAAACACTAACAATAAAACAAACCTATAAAAAAAAAAAACAAAGAAACACACCAAGCCAGCAGGAATTGTGGTTGTGCTTTTGTTTACTTCATAAGCAAACTTCATCAGACCCTGATGAAGTTTGCTTATGAAGTAAATGAAAGCGCTAACTACAATTCCTGATGGCTTTGTGTGTTTCTTTGGTTTTTTGTTTTTTATTAGTTTGTGTTCTTCTTTGGCTCAATAAAACAAACCTAGGCAGGCAGACTGGATCCAATAAAGGTGAACACCACTAGTTAATTCAACTGGTTAAAATAAATAAAAATACAACACAGGAACAGAGTAAGTGCTTTCGTTCCTCCTCATGGAACTTCATCAGAAGAAATTTTACAATACAGAACATCATTAAAATAGCAGCAATCCACCTACTATTGGTTATCTACATTGTTGAAACAAGAAGCTCATTGGTTCCAGGTCCTTAAATCCTGTGACAAAAAATACAAATATTCTTATCTACTAATGCTAAAAATACTTGGTTCACTATGTACAACACACAAATATATATATAAAAATATACCAAAAATTTACAAATGAATATGTATATAATATATAATAATGCATATAATGTGTGTGAACTGAATAGGAATGTATAAATATATAAATGTCAAATAAAATTCTAAAACTAGGTATGTTGACTGCAGGAAATGAGCTCACATACTGTGATGCCCAAGCCATCAATACTTAATAACCCTCCTTTTAAGGCTGGAACAAAGGACACATGGTCGTTTAATCCTGGGGGTGTATAAGCTTGCAGGCATATCTGCCAAATTAACTCATGGTGCTCCAAACTAGTTTCCCAGTCACCTCCCCTCTGAAAAAGTTTCACTTGTTCCAAAACCCAAAACTTAAAATTGGTTTGAGCACACTTAAGGGTGTGTCTGTACAGGGCATTAGTATCCTTCCTTTTATTAATGTCATATAAATGCTCATATACCCTCTGTTGTAACCTCCTCGCCATCTTCTCAATGTAGTAAGACCACCATTCTGTGCAATAAGCCAAATATATCACTCCCTTAGAAAAACAGCTAAAATGATCATTTGGTATTAACTTATAACAAATTCCCTGTATTTGTAGTTCTGAAGAATTCGCAATAAAAGGGCACTGGTGACATATGCCCCACTTATATGTGCCTTTTTTGTTTCTAACATTAATGGGGTTCCCACCTGACTTATATACTGACCCTTGAACAGATTTCAAGATATTTTTCACATTGGGGCCCCTTTTAAAACTAAACTTTAATGGCCTTGAAAAAAATTTTAAACTATTCGGCATATTAGCAAAAATCTCCCAGTACTTGATAATAATTTCCTGCACCTTCTTAGTATCTCTGTTGTAGTTTAACACAAAAAATAATTATTTGTTTAAATGTAACCTAACATTTCCCTGACAATCCTGCCCTACTACACTGTCCTTTGAATTCAATAAAGGGAGATATTTATTCCCCCATCCCTACAAAATGTCCTTCTTAGTGGACTCAATAAAAACTCTAGAAAATACCATATCTCAGCATATCAAAGTCCTTGGTATAGTCCAGGTATTTAAATGCCTGTATACTACTGCTCACACTTACTTAAAAAATGGGTAAATATGTATATTGCTGAAGCTGTTGAGTTTCATTTTTTATTGCTTATTATTATTATCTGATTAAATATGTCAAGTGAATAAGGCAGAACATCTACCAAGCATCTTTCAAAAAGCTACCTAAACATTATCTGAGACTTATTTACCTACAACCGGAGACCTCACATTCATTATATTTCTTATATAGTAAGATCCTCATAGCACTCTGTTAAGGATTGTTGTGATTCTACTTGCTCTTTTTCCCTGATGTTGTTTTATGCTACTTATTTCTGTCTCTATATCTAGTAATTATTGTATATATCTTTGAACTATCTTGACATATTTTGGCTCCCATTCAATTAACACCATATAATATTTAACCTTTAATGTTGGTAGAACCATTTTAAGATAGTGTTAACCCTTCATTGACTAACTGTCAGTTCCTGACTTGAATATGTTTTTCTCTTTTTACAGTCCATCTATCCTTTCTACAGCTGCGAGTGCCCCCAACCCCCCCGGTCTGGATACCTCAAACTCTCAATCAGTGGAACATAACTGTAGCGGGCAGCAAAACATAAACAAAGAAGAAAACATTGTATGTCTCTGTACCTTATATTTCAACTATCTCAGTTATTTCTATGATATAGGCTAAACTACCATCTTTTCAGCTACAGTATCTGTTAATATGGGTGTGTGCACACACTAACCAGAATGCAATAACCATGACCCTCCCTCCCCAATTACATAGTATATCATAGCTGTCTTCTGGTTACTCATCAGAGCAAAACCATATCCCCAATCTGATCTCTGTTTTTTCTATTTATTTTAAGACATACCAGCAGCCTGAACTAAGTGTTCTTTTTTCCCCAGAAAAGAAGTGCAATATCAATAATTTGGTGCTAGGTTCTTTTTAGTAATTAGACACACTAGCTTTTCCATGTGGCATTTTTCCCTAAACTGATTATTTTTGTTGCTTCTAAGCATAGTTTGCCTCGTGGTGCAGCCCGCTCCATTCCCCCTTGCTCTATTCTTCTCATCTACCCTACCCCCATTTCCATCCACCCCTATCAATTACATTTATTCTCTCCAAATCCACAATCACCAGTTCAGACCAACCAACCACACTCCTTCAAATCACAATAATACATAATCATTCAGTTAACCCCTCCCTTCCAATACCTCTCTTCCTTAATCCCATCTAAGTATTACTTTAATTCCTGCTTTCCTCAAAGTGCCATTTCTTCTAACTCCAAACTTTACATCTAAACATGTTACTCTTACACATTATACTCATTCCATTACTAATAACTGCTGTCTCCATCACCACACCTAATAACTCACACATTATCTACTTAAAATCTTCCACAAATCCATGCTCAAACCTTCCATCAACTAACAACTACAACTTCAACATAGCACCCCAAAATTTTAACTCCACCAATATTGATTTCTTCTTATATAGGTACCTGCAACTTAAAACTCCACCACTACTATCCTTAAAACAGCCACACATACCGACCAAACCTTTCACTATAGCATCATGCAAAACAACAAATCTACAAGTATGTGGTGACATTCACCCAAACCCTGGCAGTAATCCAACTCATCTAAATACAGCCCACACACAGGCCAACCCCAAACCAACAAATAGACGATCCACATCACTACTAACCAACATGCCTCAAAAGCTCATATATCCTACAAATAAACATAAACCTCAGAAGTGTATCAAATAAAATACATGAATTACAAGCTACCTTATCTCTGCACAAGCCTGACTTTGCTGTCCTAACCAAAACCTGGCTTAAACCACATATTAACAGCAATGAAGTCACTCCCCCTGGATATAACATTCTGAGACAATATAGGACCACAAAACAAGGAGGTGGAGTTGCATTCATGTACAAAGGTTCTCTCCACATTGAGAAACTGCATATTAATATCCCTGATCTAGATAAAGCTGAACTATTAGCCACCTGACTAAAAATCAATAACAATAAACATATAATCCTACCAGCAATTTACATCCCACCAAATAGCATCCCATCTGCCATAGAGAATCTAGTCTTATGGGCTTCAGCCACCTATAGTAAAGAAACTATATTAGTAGGAGACTTTAATTCTGATTGGAATACCTACTCCTCCGAAAACCCCACCAATTACATACATTTATATGGCTTTACCCAATTATACAAACACCCACTAGAGTTGATAAGAACAGCAACAAACAATTCATTTGGACTGGACATTAACTAACAAACCCTCCCTAATACATCATGCAGGCTGTCTTCCTGACAGCCTAAGTTACCACCATATAACTTACTTCTTTAGACACTGGAACTCACCCACAAGAGCTACAGCATACAAACACGCAACACAAAAAATTACTCAATACTAAAAAGATACCAGGACACAAACTGATAAAAAAATGAATAAATGAAGGGGAAAAGAAGGCAAACTCCAAGAAAGAAGAGTTTATTTGTTAGTGTTTTTATCCACTCTTAATAAATGAACTTCCTCAGACAAAGTAAACTCAATAACATTCACTTAAAATACCCTCTCAAGAAGTGTTTCCAATGACATCACATCCTACACTCTCATTTGGCCAGTATTTACAGAAAACCAACTTATTCTAATGCTTTTTTTGCATTACAATAGCTCCCACCCTCAACATCAAAAGAAGGATGTCATCAAGGGACAATTAGTCAGAGCAGCCAGAATGTCCTCTTTAGAACATACCTTTCAATCAGAATATGAGTTACGTAGGCACATGTTTTTGAAAAAAAGCTTATCCCCAGTCCTTAGCTGATGAAGTAATTTTGGAAGTTACCAACAAAAGGAGAATAGGTATTTTCAAACCTATTTTAAACAACTGTAGGCAGGATGGACCTTCACCTCTACTCACTGGTAAGGATTCTGAGAGGGCGTGATTGACAATCATGGAAATGAGCGTGTATAACACAAGTTTTATCACACCTTTTTCTGTGGATGCCCCTATTTTGAGAAAGATAGTTACAAAGAACTGGGGTTTAATCTGTGAAGACCCCCCCCCGTTAAGGTAAAATTGGAGGATGGACCTAAATTAGTTTTCAAAAGAGGTATTAATCTGAAAGACGTATTAGAAAGGCCATGTAGACCACACTTAGTAAATCCTGGGATGCACAAATGTGGGGATGCAACTTTTGTAAGTACATCGATGTCACCAGAAATTTCAAAGTCAACAACCAAAAATTTGTGCTCCAGGGAAAGTTTACGATGGGGGTTGTATATCTAGCTAAGTGCAAATCATGTGAATGTTTCTATGTGAGAAAAACTGCATCTCAGACAATGTATTTATGAACATTTATACAATATCAGAAAACAGAATTCTTCCACTACCTTGGCTAGACACATTGTAACTTGTCCAAGACATTCTTTTTCTTTTTTGGTCATTGAGCAAGTATGTAAAGAAATTTGTGGAGGCCCTTGGTCTCCTAAATTAGAAGAAAGAGAGCTTATGTGGCAGCTCCAATTGAATGCTTACATCCTCCCAGGTTTAAACGAACAATGTACTCTGAAATGTGTATAGAAACTTAAATCTTTGGAAAGATAAAACTTTGTTTGTAATGGTTGTCAAAAGTTGTAATAGTTGATTTGCTTAGTTTTTATTTGTATATATTTAGTGCAGACACCCAAACATATACATTATTATTTTTTATGTGTATTTTACTAATAAGTATGTAATTTTGATTTCAGTGTAGTTATCACTTTAAGTGAGAGTGTAGGATGTGATGTCATTGGAAACACTTTTTGAAATGGTATTTTTAAGTAAATGTTATTGAGTTTACATTGTCTAAAGAAGTTAATTTATTAAGAGTGGATGAAACCGCTAACAAATAAACTCTTCTTTCATGGAGTTTGCCTTTTTTGTCTTTCATTTACAAAAAATTACTCCCCATTAAAATATCTCCCATTAAGTGCAACAGTTAAATACTTCAACATCAAATTTCTAGGCATACTGAAGACTCAGGCTCCAATAAGACACATAAGACCTAATTCCAAATACTGTCCATGGATTTCTAGGAAAACCAAGCAACAATTAACACAAAGAGATAAACTCTGGTCCCTACATCTATCCAATAAATCCAAAGCCTCCTTTGATGACTACTGCCAACTAAGAAATATTTGCAAAATGCTAATCAAATCAGATACAAAACAGTACTATACCAACATGCAGGAAAAGAATCAAAATAATCCCAAAATATTCTGGTGTTCTATGAAGCAACTAATCCATCCGGGCCGTACACCCACCCCTCCCTAAACATAAGTAACTCAGAACAAAGTATAGCATCCCAGTTTAACTCATTTTTTATAAATTCCATCCTCTCTCTTATTGAAAAAAAAATGGCCCTTGGCAAATTATACTTCTCACTAACACTGACTCCCATACCACAATCTCCCTACAACCCTTCCAGATAGGTAAAATAAAGAAATTACTGAGCAAACTAAAACCCACTACTCTGACTGCTGACAAACTACTAAATGACTACCTCAAATTAGCAGCAGATGTCATCTGCTGCCCTGTTTCCATTCTGATAAATACACCTATCTCTGAACAAGATATTCCTAAAATCTGGAAAATCTGCTATGTTATCCCCCTTCATAAAGGAGGCTCCTCACTGGAACTCTCCAACTATAGACCAATATCCATACTTTCCCCACTCTCTAAAATGCTAGAAAAATGCATCTGCTCTCAACTAATGCAACACCTACAAACTAATAAACTCATTGCCAACAATCAACATGGATTTTGGCCAGGAAATAGTACCACTACTGCCCTACTCAAGTTCACCAATACTGTCAACCAAACTAAAAAACAGCCAGATGGTATCATCTATATTTCTAGACATGTCAAAGGCATTTGACACAATGTTCCATGAGCAACTCATTCAAGAACTGGCATCCCTCCACATATCATCTAACACTCTTTCCTGGTTCCAAAACTATCTCTCTGACCAACACCAAGCAGTGAAATGGCACACTGACCTTTCCTCACTACTCCCCATAACAGTAGGTGTCCTACAAGGCTGTCTACTGGGCCCCTTACTCTTCTCAGTACTCACCAGTAATCTGCATATAGCAACTAACCAGGCTACTACTATACAGTATGCAGATGTCTCCACTGTCATCTGCTTTGCACCTATACTACCACAAGTTACCCAGCAATGCCTCTCTGCCATTGAGTCTTTCCTAGATAAATACCAGTTCATACTAAATCCCAATAAAACCAACTAACCAAGTTAATGTTATTTCCCAACAACTCTCACAAAACCAACTCGCCTCACCAGGACTTTAAAATCACCTCTGCCAATCACACACTAATTTTTCCCTCATCAGAAACCAAAACTACTAGGTATAACTATAGACAATAAGTTAAACTTTGACAAGCATATATCACAAGTCATCAAAAAAGTCCACATTAAATTAAGGACTCTTTATAGAATAAAGCCCTACCTTATAAACTCATCTAGACAGGCAATCACCAGGACCCACTTACTATCCTCCTTATTCTATGCATCCCCTAAACTCACAAACCTCAAAATATCTGACTTAAAGAAATTTGAATCTCTCTATCATAAGATAGCCAGATTTGCCACCAATCTACCCTACAAAATACATCATTGCCTTGCTCTGAAACAACTCGAATAGAACTTCCAAACCTCTTAACCCTAAACCAACGTTCCATAACCCAGTCTATAGTGCACCTGCTTGACAAATGCCCAGCTCTACAAAACCTAGTACAAATACACCAAAACAGCAGGTCCCTATGTTCCTCTGAGAAACTTCTGCTAATAGCTACAAAATCCAACAACAGCTTTGGTGACTCGCTATACTCTAACAGCATTTCTAAAATGTGGAACTACACCCCTCAAAACATTCTAAGCACAAACAACCCAACTCACATCAAAAACCTTCTAAAGATCCACCTAAATGAAAACTGGCTATGCTCCTGCTCCTCATCAGGCTAAACTTACTCGCCTGCCCCCCGATCTTCTACTTTCTTCCTCAATACTTACATACAAACACATTTGAGTTCCAAATTCCATTGACCAAGATGCCTATTATATGATCTCTAACATTTAGCTACCAAGTATAACTGTATTATTATGTGGGATTTTTATGTGAAATTATTTTTCATAGGTTCATAGGTGTGTACTAGGCTAATGGCCATGGGACCTTTGCAAGCCTAGCCCATAGAATTGCCCTGGCAGTGTGCCGCCCATCTTTAGTTCCCAGTTCCTCTATCAAGTACAGCCACTGGAGTGATCCCCAGGGTGAACTTTCTATTTCCTATCCACTCATCAAGATTTCTCTTGAAGAAGGCTAGTGAGGTGCTCTGCTTGACATGTATGGGAAGTCTATTCCAGAGCATGGGCAGTCTCAGGGTTATAAACCTGTCCCTCCAGCATGTTCTGTTGATTGTGAGAATGAGATTGAGGTCTCTGAAGCATGTGATGCGATGGGATTGGGATTCCTTTAGATGTAGTATTTCTAACAGAGCTGGGTCAGACATGGCTTTGTAAGTCAAGCAGAGATCGCCTCTTAGTAGATGATATGACACAGAGAATAGCTGGAGTTTTTTTTATTCTGTCCATGCAGGACATGTGTTTAAGGCCTAGGATCCTCTTCTCGAAGTACCTTTGTGGCGTCTCCAGCTATTGCAGGTGTCTAGTGAGGCACATGCCAAATGGGGCATTATATTCCATGATTTTACCAAGTGAAACTCTGTTACCATGTGTAATTTTTGTGAAACTGTTTATCTGATTACTTATGTAATGAGCTATTACATTTTTGTGATTCTGTGTGGAGCTTTTCTCCCCAGGCCTACATTGAAAATGGGCTACTAGTCCAGATGGACTTCCCCAGTAAACAAATGTTAAATAAATAAATAAATACGATTCTTGAAAAATGAGAATGGATTATGTATGCATGACATCTGTTAATATAATATATCCCATAGAAATAATGCCTTTGTTTGTAGTGTGATAAGAATGAAGGGACACATTTATATTTAATATGCCAAGTATGTATGACAGAACATCTACCATAGCTCTTTCAAACAATCTTAACATTTTCTGAAACTTATTTACCTACAATTGGAGACCTCACATTCATTATATTTCTTCTTATATACTCTATGTGTTTAACTTTTATTTTTAAATTTAGAAATGTGGGATCTCTTAAAATTAGTTCAACAATGCCAGGCCAGATTATTACATCTGACATAGTTTTGATTGTTATTTTTTCAATTCCAGTACAAAAGCAAAGACAACCTCCTTTTGCATTTTTTACTACCTTTTTTTTTGCTTCTATCCCCACTGAATGTCACCTATTTTCAACCCAAGTGTCTTATTTTGTTATGCACTTAATAGACAGATATGTCTCCCAGAAATGCTTTTTGGAAATAGACTTCCTATTCACATAAAACATAACTCCTCACTGGCACTATTCAAACACAGCTTAGATAATTGGATGGGAGACTGCAAATTCGCCCCTAGGGTGGCACCTATGTCCCTTATGGACAGGTTAGCCAGTGTTGATCACAGACTTGCTCTGTTCATAAATTCATTCTGCAAACTACCCAAAAAGAGCAAATGGGGATACTTGGGGCTCACATAGCTAGGTTCTAGGGCCACTAACCTAGTAACATCCAATGAACCTATGACCCTGTAAAAAGCCATCTTACTGCAGTTACTATTTCAAAATGATCTTATGTCAGTGTTTATGGCTTTGATTTTAACTTTTCTGTTTTATTTCTTTTATGAATCCCCTAAAATGCTTGAGCTATATTATAAATGATTTATGTACTTGCATTTGTTAACAGGGGTAGGACTCTAATCCACACGGACCATTTTCAGACTCAGACCAAAAGCAGAGCCACATAGTAGGCATAAAGGTCACACACTCTGGGCTGCAGAAAGTAGCAGGATAGCAGCTCATAGCCCTAATGCTCTGCACTGACTACTAGAGTTAAACGTAACTTGTCTTTTCATTTACATTGTGTGACCATTTTGGTTTCATTAAAAATTATTTACCATAATTTCCATATATTGTTTCCCCTAGACTGGCTGGGTCTGAATCATTGTAGAATTTTCTAATCCTGGTATTATTTCCGTTATATTTATCTAAGAATACTCAATGTTTGAAGAAAGAGCCCCATTATTATCTCCTGATTAAAATAAGTGCTATACATGTTTGAATATGGACCACTACCTGATAATGGGCCATCACATTTATCTGTATTCTGACTGTATCCCAGTTTAGAAAATACAAAATCTAACATAATTCCTTTCATAGTGAATGTTGGCAGAGATAACCAAAATCAGATTTTCCCTAGCCTCTGCATATACTCCAAAACTGCCTTTTACATCTACATAATCATTATTCCATGCCAGGCCCAGACAAATGTAATCACTTGCTGAAAGTGTGATTGATCTCTACTAGAGATAAAGTCAGGCATGAATTCTAACTTTGTAGATGGAGTATCTAATGGTCTGTAGACAAGGAGCAAAGCCACTTTTAAACTGGAAACATACTTGTCTGCTATTAGAAAGTGTTGTCTTCAATAATGGGTTGAAACAATGAATTAAAGTGGAACTGATACAATGGCCAACCAGAGTTGTCTAGACATTCCCTTTAGAAACTTATGGGTTACACAATATACATACAGGTAAAACAAATGCTTTGTTTATGTTTTCCAAATTGTTATGGAAGCTATACCAAACTGTTCCAGAAGTACTCTCTGTTGCTTCAGAGATGATAAACCATTACATCAAATGAATGACGAGAATGTGGCTAATATTAATGAATATCCTTGCCCAAACTAATCAGGAAGTATACTGTCTTATGTGTCATTATCTGGTACTTCAGACAAACTGTAAGTAAGAGTGCATATACTGGAGCACCTCAAAAGTATCAGACATAATGTAGCCATTAGTGGCTAAACATTTTAATTTAAGGTATAATGGGTATTGGCAAAGCCTTATTTTATGTATTTATTTAACATTTGTTTACCGGGAAAGTCTGACTTGGAAAGAAGCCAATTTTCAGAGGAGGCCTGGGAAGGAATGTTCTAGATGCATGTATTTGTAATGTGGGTGGAAAACGGAGTACCCAGAGAAATCCCACATGAACATAGGGAGGACACGCAGACTCCACACAGAAGGCACTCCAGCCAAGAATTAAACCAGAGAACATCTTGCTGTGAGGCGACAACACTACCGCTGCACCACAGTGCCATCCAAATTATTTATTTATTTAGTTAGTTAGTTATTTATGTATTCATTTATTTATTTTAGGCATAAAACACACAATCATCTATTTTATTATATCTTATTTATTATGTCAGAAAAAGACTATATTTGCTGTTGAGTGAGTGACAATAGTTTTGATGGCATTCATCCTGTATAGCAACTGTCAGACAAAAAGTTTCCTTCTGGTTATTGTCTGTCTCTTAATTTATAGGTATCAGCCCTTCTATTAAATCTCTGTGCATGCCAGATCATCACTTTTGTAGAAAGTTGCCAAGACTTTATCAGCATCTATGTCTAAAGTTGAACTGCATTAAGTTTACACCAAAGAACCTTCTTTGCTGAGAGGTTAAATACTACAGTTTTAAACATCTGGAGAATGTCATTTTTATGTCTAGTAACTGCCACATCCATTTGTAAGCTGTCAGTCACCATGTGTGCTTGTGGTGACTGTCTGGCTTAAAATTTCTTGGTGGTGCCCTTTTAATTAAAACTCTTTGCATGCCTGAGTTATACAGCATGTGTATGAGTGATACATGCCAACCAGAGAAAAAATTTGACTTTTTTTAATTTATTTAAACTATGTGGAAAAACTACCACTGCAGGGCTAGCCACACAGCGGTCTAAACCTTGGGTCTAGATTGTAGGATCATAAGATCATAGGATGTTACTAGGCTATTGGCCCTGAGGCCCTTATAAGCCTAGCCAAAAGCTTATCCCATGTATACACAAATCAGCACCCGATGCTCCTGTCCAGCAGGGACACAGGTGGAATCCCAGGGATGTATTTTCTATTTCCCATCCAGTTATCTAGTTGCACTTAAAAAGGGGTAATTATGTACTCTGCTTGACATGGAGAGGGAGTCTATTCCACAAATCTGTCCTGCCAACAAGTCCTATTGATGTTACAGACCAGGTTGAGGCCACATGTGCAGGTTACTCGAGTGTAGCCTGACTTGCAGATATGCAGCAGTCCCATCAAAGCTGGGTCCGAGATCGCCTTGTATGCCAGACAGAGGTCACCTCTGAGGAGTCTGTATAAAACAGAGTAGAGGGATAGGGCTTTTAGCCTATCTTGTGTATGGTAGATTTTTGAGGCCCTGGATTCCAGTCCTGGTGAGTAACCTCTGTGGTCTCTCCAGCTGCTGCATGTGCTTTGCGAGGTACATGCCGAATGGAGCATTGTACTCACTGTTGAAGTGGCACCCCAACCCCATTTGGAAAAATGGGGAAAAGGGGTTGTGGATGGATGGCTTTAAAGTATAAAAAAGTCATAATTTGGTTTAACTACGCCGATTGTTTTATGTTGCAATGTTTAAGGCATTTATACATAACCTTTATCATTTGTATTATTCTGCAGTAGTAAAATCATTTTAAAAGGTACTAGTGTATAATAAGGTTGGTTAATGATTTACTGTGGCAGCTGAAATAAACAAGATTTAATTTCGTTATGATGAAATTTTTTTAATATTATGTTGTATCTGAATATCATTATTATGGACCCTTGTAGTTTCTACTAGTAATAAATACCACTAGATCTGAACATCTGCAGTCACCTGGTAGTATTTCTACTGATGATTTTGCCATTCTGTCTATCAGTACTAGTTTTGATTTCATACTAATCACATTACAAAATGATTGTGATACTTTAAAATAATTGGCACTAAAATGATATTTAGCAATCAATGTAAATAAAAAAAAATCTCTGTGTCTCTTTAGTAAACTGCCAAGTGTTTTTATTTGCACTGACTCAAGGCCAGTTCAGCAGATGGATCATATTTATTATTAGGTCTAATGACTGAAACATTGGTTGACATTTGATTCACATACTGATAAGACTTGTTCTACTCTCTGGTGTAGATTACCATCTTTATATCAGCATTTTTATCAGCTAAATTCTGAGATAAGCAAATTATTAGGGTGCTCTTTAAAATTATAACCTGATCATTTATGTATTTAGATTGCCATAAAAATGTATAGAAAGTGTATATTGATGTATCCTGCTATTTTAAACTCTATGAGATGTTTGCCAAAACAATACATCAGTCTGCTGTATGTTCTTGCTAGTGAACTAGTTTTTTACCAGATATGATTAAGTAATTTTTGATGTGTGTTCCTACATTCTTTTTCATAGAAAGTTGTATATATACTTCAGCTAAGTCAGCCTACTTTATAGAACCACTAGACATACTAAAAATTATTTTAGTTTGAAGTGAAAATTGAGGTATTATATAAAGTCAAAGGAAACACTTTCCGTTCTTTATAAATCTGCTTTTCATGCTTGCATTCATTCTCATACTACAGTTGTCTACAAAATGTCTTAAATGTCTTAAAAGGTCACATTGATGAAATTCTCCATTGTCATTTTTTATGTAAGTGTACAAAATTGTTTTTCTATATAACATATGGGTGTTTGAAAACTAGACTATCCTCATGCATCCAATGAAATTAAATAAATTAAATTACATTTAAAACATGAAATGAAGTTGTCTTCGTTATATGTTTTAAAGAAATTGTTTATATGACTGTATGTGCTTCAATATTCATTAATTTTGCTAGTCATGTATAGAGAGAGAGAGCATTACAATTACTGAGATTTTGGGGTTCACCAGAAATGGACCAGTAGTCCTCCTTCCTGACCCATTCAGTCCCTCCATAAATGAAACAGCTCACCAGCCCATTAGCTCCCCAGTGGGGATAAGAGATGGAGAGCAGAGCAGTCTGCAGATCCTGCAGACCCTCCCAGCCATATCCCCTTGGCACACGATGAGCTCTATTATGGCTACCTGTGGAAACTACATGCATAACCTCCTGACCAAGCACCACATGGCTTGCAGTATGGGGACACAAGGCTCTTCATGCCACAGTGATATATCATCAATGACAGAGACCACTTACTCATATCATCCACTGCTTGATCCCTCCAATGTCCATGCTGCTGCTTCAGGCATATTACTTTCAAAGGGACTGAAATTTGTGGCAAAGGCTCTTCTTCCATGCTTTTAGAAGCTAAACATTGAATGCTTTAGATTAATTACAAAGCTACAGCTGCAATATACATTGTTCAGTGATTGTTCAGAAGACTTTTTTGCACCTTTGTCGGTCTGAAATTTTTGATTTCTTAGGTTTAGCCTTGGAAGCTTTTCCTCCTTATACTAAAATTGGCTTTATCCATAATGCAAATAATAACGTAGTGCATGGTGCACAGTGATTACACTCCAATAGCTAGAAAAAGACAAATCAGTTAAGTACTTCTGTAATGTGACTTAATCCTACCAGTTGTTAAGCACCTCCTGCTTCAGTTGTTAAGACTGGGTATCGTGCTAGGCAGTTAAACCTGCTGGCACTGAAGAGCAAGTAACAGCAGCAGAATAAACAATCATTTGTTTTTTTCCTGCTGTCTGTGCCAGTAATGTATCCCTATCTTTATATAACATAAGAGAATATCTTACTGTCTTTTTGACGTGCTTGCTAAGTGCTTTACAGCTTTTTTTCTGTAACTAATAGTACATGAAGCAGATAAAGCTAAAAAGCTAAAAAGAATTATGATTGGGTCTCAAAACATAACCCTTTACTATGTGTTCTCAACATGTATTCACCTCTCAAACAAATTTCTTGGCATCCACATCTAAGCAGGTTATGATTGGCAACCCACTTATAATAATCTATGTTATTAGTGAATTTTCTGCTGTGCTATCTCATGGCTTAAATGAATTATATTGTCAGTTTAGAAAATGTTATAAATTGAGAGAGTAAAAAGAAATGTGTGCTGTTATAAAACCAGCAGATAAAGGTAATTTTATAGTAATAATGAATCGAATTCAGTATTATACTACAGACATGTCTCATTTACATGATGCTAATACTTTAAGTTGGTTAATATGAAATACCATCAGGATGCTTTAAATGCTTTAGATAACTTGGATTATTTGATTAATGAAGGTATACAGGATTTTATACCTCAAATTTAAGTGCATCACATCAATGTTTTTCAATCGTTTTTGTCTGCCAGCATTACACAAGATTGTATATACCACCACCCTCCACTCCCATCCTACCCCATAGTTGTGTTTCAAGTGATTGTTTGAGCTATATGGAAAATGTTGGTAAGGTAGAAAATGATTATTTACAACACTATGGAAAAAATTACAGTTTATTGCTAAAGATGGAGCACCTTCTACAGAAATTGGAAAATATACAATTATAATGTTTGTTTGTTTGTGTCTTTCGGCTTTTCTCGGTTAGGGGTCGCCACAGCGGAACTCTGGTCCGCTAATGATTGGTAGTAGATTTTTACATGCCGAGTTGCCATCCCTGATGCACAATCTTCAACGAAGGTACGCCCATTCATGCATGTCTCCACACAGAAGACGCTCTAGCTGAGAATCAAACGGGACAACATCTAGCTGTGAGGCGACAACGCTACCGCAGCACCACCACCACAGTACAATTATAATATATATAATAATTATAATAATTATACTAGACCTACTCAAGGGATAGTATATGTGGTTTGGTGTTCATGTACATTTTATTATATAAGATAAACTAGCCAAAAGTTCAAATTTAGAATTCAGTAAAATATAAGAAACAGTTGAATGAGAGAATTAAAAAACTCATAGTGGAAAAAATTTTACATAAACACAATACTAATTTAATAACTTTAAGAAGCTGTGTTTTAGAAGACATGCATGATGATGGCAGGAGGATTTACTACTGAAGTACAAGTAAGCTGTTTAAATTTTAAAGTATAATGGTATAAAATGCTTTAGTTTAAACCAGTAGATTGAATGGAAATTACTCTTCTTCACCTTTCGGCTGCTCCGATTAGGAGTCACCACAGCAGATCAGTGGCCTGCAAAATGAGTGTCATTACAGTGTTACAGTGTCAGGTTGCCAGTCTGGCACCCAACCTTCCTTAGAAGGCACACACATGCACCTAGGGCCAATTTAGAGTGCCCAGTCCACCTACAGTATGTCTTGGAAATGTGGGAGGCAACCAGAGGACCTAGACGAAACCCACACAAACACCGGGACATGCAGACTCCAGACAGAAGGCATCCCAGCTAAGAATCAAACCAGAGAAACTCTTGCTGTGAGGCAACAACACTAATGGCTGCACCACTGTGCCGCCCACAATGGTAATTACTGATTTAATATTTTAAATTGATTTTATTGTTATATTTTTTATTATACTGTTTCACTGTTTCTTTAAATGTATACAGTGTTGTTTTACACATTGAATATCTAAAGACAATCTGGGGCTTCATTAACATTGTGCCCACATTACACCCAAACTTGCATGATTAATCATGTTAGCACAATGAGCGGCATTGCTAATCAAATATGCTAGTAGCCAAGGTGTAAGGCATGACAATGAGCATCACTTCAAACCCACAACATAGTCTCATGGCCACATCATAGTAAGCAAATGCATGACCATATGTATGTACGTGATGTAACCAAATGCATATGCATGGCAAGACACTGAAACAGAAACAAGTGCATGTGCACTCAACTGTATCCGTTAACAGAAGAAATAAACCATGAGCAGGGGAAACCCTAGCACAAACAAGCAATGAAACATGAGAGTGTAGATTTCATTAACTTAAAAACAAGATGTTGGGCATTACTCATAATGTGATTTGCATAATTGAGCAGTCATGGGACTGTTCAGCATTAAAAACTGTTGCTGAGCAATGCAGTCATGTAAGACATTTAGAGTTGTACACAGACACACCTCTCAACATCTCAGTGCAAGAATATTGGACAAGCACACAGTAATGTGGGGACAAAGGCACAACATTCAGGACAACTTGTAAATAGTCATGCTATACATTGTGAAAGGGGAGAGAATAACAGTTGTGGCAGTAGCATGCATTGACTGAAGGGTATAAAGTCAGAAGCACAAAGGTCTGAGATTAGTGACTACAGTGCTCAAGGATATGTCAGACAACAACTATCAGGAATGCCATATAACCATGATGTAAAAAGTAGACAAGTTGTGAAACTCAGGACAGATGAGAAGTAGATACACGGGAGATATGGGATATGTCAGTAAACAGTAGAGTGATGCAAAAACACATACATACATATATACATACAATGGAGCATGATTTGTGCACCCATAATAAACCATAAAGGTATGTTAGAAATGAAAGCTATTTTGTCACAAAGTGGGTCAGTGCAGAACTGCAGTCCACTGTCCAGTATATCCACATTGTAATGTTAAGGTGAGACGCTGCAGACATCATAGTGCCAGGAGTCATAAACACACAAATAAAGAAGTACTTCACATATACAGGCTGATTGCAATGAAACAGAGCTAGTAACAGATCTGTAGGAAAGTGAACCCAGGACTACCACATGACAAACCTACCAGACAAATGTCTTAACAAGGGTAGCCAGTGAAGAACTCATGATTTAAGCCCCCAACAATACATCTCACATCCTTGCAGATATACATTGATTACTTACATAGGCATTTATAAGATGTATTCCTCAGCTGGCCATTACAACAGTAGCATTAGAAGCAAGATAAATCAATTATGAGTAACTATTTGAATTGTTGGGACCCACTACAGTGAGCCCCAAAATATATAGACTGATTGGTTGAAAGAATGGACTTACATATACTAAGTCCAAGATTCCAATTCTCGGAATATCACCTCTTCTCAGAGATTATATATATATAAGTTCAGGCTTTGTGGGGAGTGCAGAGGGCTTGTTCCCCTTGCATAAAGAAGTTTTAATGAGAAGATTAGCTCTTCACCTGTGTTTTCTGTCTTTTTGTACAGTTTTTCAGCACTCATTTCAAGTGCTGACATTTCAATAGGGAGCTTAAATTATCTTAAGACAATGCCTACATAACACACATATTGCACACTATTATCATGGGAAAGCTAATACTGTGGGGAATGTTGTGACGACCCACCACTGGACCAGTAATCAAGGAGCCACAATCCTCACCACTGGCACCAGTGGGGGACATACACTGAAAGGATAGCAAGTTACACACAGTATTTGCAGATGCAGCTCTCTGCATCAAGTGCAACTTCCCTTAAGAGCACACAGAGACCACAGTTAGTCCGGGGCTGGTTTCCCCCTCTTTCTCCAGATCCCCATTAAGACTCCCCACGTTCACAGCTATAGAGTTGAGATCTCAGCTAAGTGGCCAAGCCAAGATCTCCAGCACCCTCTCTGTCCTCCAATGCTTCATGTCCCTGCCTAAGTAGCTGACACACACACACACACACTTTTTGTGGTTTGATTTACACACACACACACACACACACACACACACACACACACACACACACACACACACACACACACACACACACACACACACACACACACACACACACACACACACACACACACCTTTTGCCCAGACTATAAGGTAGTAATCACTGCCACCAGCCAGCTCCTTATCAGCTACTTTAAGGCCCTTAACACCATGGATCTACTCACGATATTGCAGGGTTTGTCAGCTGCCAAGGATGACCTTCAGGTCTTTGGTTTTGATAATGAGTGTAATAAGTCCGAGAATTCTAATTCCACAACCCAATGTACAAATGTTTTTTTTCCAAACTGACAAAAATCTATGAAAACTCTTTGATCCAATATGGGGCATTCACGATTGTTTAAAGCATACAAACTTCAGGGCATTACACCCAGAGGGTTACGTATTAGGTTACAACCATTGGTTGGACAGGTTGATGATGTATTAGCTACTGAATGGTTAGCATCACATCAAAGTGCCTCATCTCGATTTGTGGACATTTTGCATTCTTTTATGAACATAGAATTGCTAGCTCTATATCAGAAGTCACACATATATGTGAGAAGGCCAAACATATAGAGGGTCATCCTCTATATAAGACATTATTCCAAAATCTAACCAAAGATTTAATTGATTTTGAAACACAGATAAAAAATAGAAAGGTTCGAAAATATAACAGGGACATGCAAGATTATGACATAGGTAAGCCATCTGAGCAATACAAAAAGGTTCAATTTTCTAAACAAGATAATGTCTATGTGGGAAATAACAGAAAGTGAACAAAGTCCATTCTCAAGCAACAAAGTAATCTGTTCACTAGTGATATTTCATGTGATGATTCGTCTTCATTTACTGATATTGAATCAGATCATAAGAGGGGTCACCAAAAAATAAAAGACGCAATGTGATCTTCACAGTTAATGACAGCCAACCCGCTATGCCCAACCCTTTAGGGCTAGAAGGAGGGGTGGTAGGAAACATTGATGAAGCAGGTTCATTAGAGACATCACTCCATCATTTGATTCCACAGTAGTAGGGGAGGATAATATATACAATATTTCTTCCACTAGATTATATGATGTGCAGAAGAATTTACTTAATAAGGGCTTGAATTTTGTACCTGGTTTTGTTGTGGCTGAACAGGATTTGGTTAAGAATGTTATGTCATTTTGTAGGAATTTAAATTTGAAATTGTTTTTTGATAAGTCTGATAATTGACATCTGTATACGACTCAACACCCAGTTTTAAGTTTCATAAGTCCACTTTCATCCCTCCAGCTAACAAACATGTGGAGATTTTTCAAAAATGTATTCTTAAAGATTTCAAGTTTTCCCTCTGATCATTATTCCTCTCAGGGCTGCATAATCTTACATCAGCAGAAAAACATGCACTTGAAAATCTTCATCATAATAAAAATATTTTTATTATTCCAGGGGGGTTCTGTTGTGGTTTTGGATGGATCTATGCATTTGGCTGAAGCAGCCAATCAACTTTCTAATGGTGGGTTTTACACTCATAGGGCTATTTACCCTACTAATAAGTTCAAACTACAAATAAACAAGTTCCTGAACTTGGCTTTAAGTGAAGGTATTATCAATAAACAAACTTTAAGTCATCTAACCATTTCAGATCCACTACCGCATACATCTTACCATGTATTTGCAACCCCCACTCCAAGGGGTTAGAGCTAGAATTCAAGATACTGCCCAATTTCTGAACATCATTTCTGACACCCAACTAGAAACAGGTTGGGTAGTGTGTACACTTGATGATAAATCTTTATATAAATCTTTATATACTAGCATACCACATTGGGCAGGTTTAACTGCTTTACAGTATTGGCTGGATACAATTCCTTTGTATAGCCCTGGATTTAACACTTTTTTGATATGTTTAGCTGAACATGTACTAACTAAAAATGTATTCTACTTTGATGATAGATGTTATTTACAGCTAAAGGGTACTGCGATGGGTGCATCTTTTGCACTAATCTATGCTGATTTATTTATGGGCTATTTTGAACAACAAATGATCAATGATTGTGACCATAACTTATTTTTGGATGGAAATGATATTTGGCGAAGATATCTTGATGACTGTTGGCTGATTTGGAGATCTGATTCCAGCTATCTCCAAAAAATTGTTGAATATCTCAACGAAAATAAGTGGGGAACTGAATTTACAGCCCATTATGACACCAAATAAATTTCTTTTTTAGATGTTCAAGTAACTCGTTTAGATAATGGTACACTGTCCAGTGATGTTCATAGGAAACAGTTTAGTTCCAATAATTTACTTGCTTCAAGTTGTCATCTTAAACACATTGTACACAATATTCCAGAATCCCAATTTTAGGATATGGCGTATTTGTTCTAACATTCAGACCTTTGACAGACAAAGTCTTGACCTTGTGAATAGGTTTTGCAATAGAGGGTACAGTTGACAACAAGTTATGCAGGCCAGTACATTAGCACGTATTCAGGATAGGAATAATTTATTACAATATCAACAACATAATAGCAATAATAATGTTGTGAGATTTGTTACGACATATGTATGTAACACAAATAGATTTATTAATCTGATTCATAAACATTGAAACATCCTTATGGCTGATGAACGTCTTTCAAGTATATTGGGGGACAGGTGTCAATTTTCTTTCAGGAGAGGAGTAACATTAGGGGTATCTTAAGTCATTATAAATATAGTTTGAGGTCGGGCACATTACAACAAGGTACTCTTGAAGGTAGGGCCCTTGTTGGTTGCATTTCTTGAGGCCATTGCTCTTTTTGTAGGTATGTTAATCAAACCAAGGAATTTACTAGTAGGAATACACCCAAAATTTTTCATATTAATATACTGGGAAATTGCAGCTCAGATTGGATTATATATCTTGCAACTTGTATTTGTTCCGCCTTCTATGTTGGCCAAACATCTCATCCACTTAAATTGCGGATCTCTGAGCATATGAGTGCTATTATAAATACAAATCTATCTCATGCTTTATATAAGCATTCTATCCAGCATCCAACAGCCTACTTTAAATTTACTATTATTGATAGAATTATGGGTAGTAGAAATATGAAAGCTGGTTAGCATAACATGCTTAATACAAAAGAACGTACATTATTAAACTTGGTGGTATTTCTCACCTGGTTTAAATGAACATCTTTAGTAATACTTGTGAATTCTGTGTTCATTATTTATGGTCCTATAAACTTGATTTTGGTGCATTTGTATACAGACACTATATTTGAACTACGTGCATTGGTAGTCTTATTCTGAACCAGATTTTTGTTCTTATGGTATCTGTCCATATGTGACCTTCACAATATTCCTGCTTGAATTCTTTACAAGTAATTAATGTAATGGGTAAAGAATATTTAGAATGGCGCATTACATTCAGGTTATTTAAACTGGCAATTTTACCTTTATCTGACTGGAATGAATATTTTTCATCAAACATTTTTAACTATTGTCATTTATACATTTGACATTTACTTATAGTATGTTATACATATCTATTTGTTCATAGGAATATATATGCTACAAAATTAAAACAGTATTCTGAGAAGTATTCATGTATTTTTAAATGTCATAAATTATTCATGATGTGAATGAAGTGATTGGTGCAACAAACATTTAAAAAGTGGATCATTATTGTGAATGTAACAACAATGAAGAAGACGTTTAGTCGAAACCGGTATGTTTTTGTAATATATTATTCTCTCAAACACTGTGCTGGCCATTGTTTTTGTATTTCCTTAACAAAGGGTGCCCAATCTTACTGTGTAATGTTACTATTAATACAAATGGAAGTTTACTAAGAGCAAGGCTGTCAGGAGTGGCATACACAGTGTCAACAAATAAATATGCAAGTACTCTCAGAACTTAAATATCTCTACAAAGATCAGCCACATTGAAATGTTTAAATATATTTAATACTAAATAATAAAAAAAAAAACAAGCAAATACTCAGTATATATTCACAGTGGCATCAGAGTTCAAAACCACAGGAAATATTTAAAACAACATTGCAGGACAGTCTCAAATAAATAAAGAAAAATATCTAAACAAAGCTTTGCTATCTTCCTGACTGTAGCTAACAGAATGCTATAACCTAGTTAACTTTCAGATGTGGTGAATGGATCTTCTAGTTCTTGTCAGGTCGAAGATAGAATACAGAATGCTGAGTCTCTCTCACAGAGTTTTCAAATTAATATCTCAAATATTACTGCTGGGATAGCGTTGCAGAATGACATCATTTCTTGTCATCTGAGTTTATCTCAGGTGAAACCCCCGATTGCTGGAATCTAGGAGTGTTTAGCATCTACCTGTGAAAATACATAGACCTCAGATTTTTGGCAGATGCTGGAAGTCACAAAACAAATACCTCCCTTCATCATGTTTTCAAACCTAGTAATTAGTTCACTTTGAAGACAATACAGAAGGCTTCTCAGCACAGACTCTGTGTCTAGCTCAAGGTGACCAACTGTCCCAGTGTTTTCAGGACAGTCCTGGTTTGGAAGTCTCTGTCCCAGAATCCCAAACAATGTCTTTGAGACACAGAAATGTCCCAGTTTATACCGCTCAGTCTGAATGGTCACCTTGCTTCCCGGGGTGGTCAGTCCCCCTGCTTTCCCATCCTGAGCAGCTCTGGGGACTTTACAATTTTTCAGGGATGCCATTAGGTTTGGGGTAAGGTCAGATGCCTTTGCCCTGGCAGGATCCTTCCAGGCCCTGTCGCCATCCTTCACTTGTTCCCTCAAGGACTTCCATCGTGGGGGGCCCACTCACACAGGCATGAGCTGTCCAGGCTCTGCACCTATCTGCCTGGTGCTCCCTTACTGACTTCTGTCAGGGCCAAGCCCTACAGGCCTCCCCTTTGACCTGGCCAAGAGAACTTTCCTGGCCGCTGTCCCCCATGTCGGGGGACTCGTCCACCTCCATGTGTCCTGCAGGTTGCCAAATCATGCTGGATCACTAATCCCCTTGGACCCTCTCAGGGGAGCTTCCCTCCAATCCCGTCTGCATCTCTGGACCTCCCCTCAACCACTGAGAGGCAGACCCACTCTCATGAAGGCTTCAGAGTCCCCTTGCTTTCCCATGCAGAGCAGATCTGGGGACTTTGAGATTTTTCAAGGATGCCATCGGTTATGGGGTGAAGTTGGATGCATTCACTCCAGCAGGAACTCTCCAGGCCCCTCTGCCATCCACCCTGTTGCTTCCTCAAGGATTTCCATAATGGGAAGCGCTGCCTGATCCTGTTCACCTAGGCAAGAGATCTCCAGGCCCTGCCACTGTCCACCAGTCGCTCCCTTAAAGACTTCCATCATGGGGGGGTTGCGCCTCACCCTGGATACCCAAGCAGGAGCTCTCCAGACCCCTCTGCTGTCCACCCCACCACTCCCTTAAGGACTTCCATTGTGAAGAGCTCTGCCTGACCCCCCCCCCCCCATGCAGGAGCTTGTCCAGCCCTGCCACTATCTGCCTCTCTCTCACTTCCAAACTTCCATCCCAAAGGGGGCATGGTCTGTACCCCCTTACCCAGGTGGAAGCTGTCCTGTTGCAATCACTTTCCACCTCTCTCTCTCCCTTCCAAACTTCCATCGGCATGGACCCCCTCTGGGCTTTCACTTCTACCCAAGAGAGAGAGCTCTTTCCCAGTGTTACATATTTCCTAACTGCTGCCAAATCATGAAGCATCCCGCATGCTCTTGGAGCCTCTCAAGGGATCTTCCCAGCCTCATGGTGGAAAACAGAGTACCCAGAGAAATCCCACATGAACATAGGGAGGACATGTAGACTCCACACAGAAGGCACTCCAGCCAAGAATTAAACCAGAGAACATCTTGCTGTGAGGCGACAACACTACCACTGCACCACAGTGCCATCCAAATTAGTTAGTTAGTTAGTTAGTTAGTTAGTTAGTTAGTTAGTTAGTTAGTTAGTTAGTTAGTTAGTTAGTTATGTATTAATTTATTTATTTTAGGCATAAAACACACAATCATCTATTTTATTATATCTTATTTATTATGTCAGAAAAAGACTATATTTGCTGTTGAGTGAGTGACAATAGTTTTGATGGCATTCATCCTGTATAGCAACTGTCAGACAAAAAGTTTCCTTCTGGTTATTGTCTGTCTCTTAATTTATAGGTATCAGCCCTTCTATTAAATCTCTGTGCATGCCAGATCCTCACTTTTGTAGAAAGTTGCCAAGACTTTATCAGCATCTATGTCTAAAGTTGAACTGCATTAAGTTTACACCAAAGAACCTTCTTTGCTGAGAGGTTAGATACTACAGTTTTAAACATCTGGAGAATGTCATTTTTATGTCTAGTAACTGCCACATCCATTTGTAAGCTGTCAGTCACCGTGTGTACTTGTGGTGACTGTCTGACTTAAAATTTCTTGGTGGTGCCCTTTTAATTAAAACTCTTTGCATGCCTGAGTTATACAGCATGTGTATGAGTGATACATGCCAACCAGAGAAAAAATGTGACTTTTTTTTAATTTATTTAAAGTATGTGGAAAAACTACCACTGCAGGGCTAGCCACACAGCGGTCTAAACCTTGGGTCTAGATTGTAGGATCATAAGATCACAGGATGTTACTAGGCTATTGGCCCTGAGGCCCTTATAAGCCTAGCCAAAAGTTTAGCCCATGTATACACAAATCAGCACCCGATGCCCCTGTCCAGCAGGGACACAGGTTGAATCTCAGGGGTGTATTTTCTATTTCCCATCCAGTTATCTAGTTGCACTTAAAAAGGGGTAATGATGTACTCTGCTTGACATGGAGAGGGAGTCTATTCCACAAATCTGTCCTGCCAACAAGTCCTATTGATGTTACAGACCAGGTTGAGGCCACATGTGCAGGTTACTCGAGTGTAGCCTGACTTGCAGATATGCAGCAGTCCCATCAAAGCTGGGTCCGAGATCGCCTTGTATGCCAGACAGAGGTCACCTCTGAGGAGTCTGTATAAAACAGAGTAGAGGGATAGGGCTTTTAGCCTATCTTGTGTGTGGTAGATTTTTGAGGCCCTGGATTCCAGTCCTGGTGAGTAACCTCTGTGGTCTCTCCAGCTGCTGCATGTGCTTTGCGAGGTACATGCCGAATACTCACTGTTGAAGTGGCACCCCAACCCCATTTGGAAAAATGGGGAAAAGGGGTTGTGGATGGATGGCTTTAAAGTATAAAAGAGCCATAATTTGGTTTAACTACTCCGATTGTTTTATGTTGCAATGTTTAAGGCATTTATACATAACCTTTATCATTTGTATTATTCTGCAGTAGTAAAATCATTTTAAAAGGTACTAGTGTATAATAAGGTTGGTTAATGATTTACTGTGGCAGCTGAAATAAACAAGATTTAATTTCGTTATGATGAAATTTTTTTAATATTATGTTGTATCTGAATTTCATTATTATGGACCCTTGTAGTTTCTACTAGTAATAAATACCACTAGATCTGAACATCTGCAGTCACCTGGTAGTATTTCTACTGATGATTTTGCCATTCTGTCTATCAGTACTAGTTTTGATTTCATACTAATCACATTACAAAATGATTGCGATACTTTAAAAGAATTGGCACTAAAATGATATTTAGCAATCAATGTAAATAAAAAAAAAATCTCTGTAGTAAACTGCCAAGTGTTTTTATTTGCACTGACTCAAGGCCAGTTCAGCAGATGGATCATATTTATTATTAGGTCTAATGACTGAAACGTTGGTTGACATTTGATTCACATACTGATAAGACTTGTTCTACTCTCTGGTGTAGATTACCATCTTTATATCAGCATTTTTATCAGCTAAATTCTGAGATAAGCAAATTATTAGGGTGCTCTTTAAAATTATAACCTGATCATTTATGTATTTAGATTGCCATAAAAATGTATAGAAAGTGTACATTGATGTATCCTGCTATTTTAAACTTTATGAGATGTTTGCCAAAAACAATACATCAGTCTGCTGTATAGTGAACTAGTTTTTTACCAGATATGATTAAGTAATTTTTGATGTGTGTTCCTACATTCTTTTTCATAGAAAGTTGTATATATACTTCAGCTAAGTCAGCCTACTTTATAGAACCACTAGACATACTAAAAATTATTTTAGTTTGAAGTGAAAATTGAGGTATTATATAAAGTCAAAGGAAACACTTTCCGTTCTTTATAAATCTGCTTTTCATGCTTGCATTCATTCTCATACTACAGTTGTCTACGTTTAAAAATGTCTTAAATGTCTTAAAAGGTCACATTGATGAAATTCTCCATTGTCATTTTTTATGTAAGTGTACAAAATTGTTTTTCTATATAACATATGGGTGTTTGAAAACTAGACTATCCTCATGCATCCAATGAAATTAAATAAATTAAATTACATTTAAAACATGAAATGAAGTTGTCTTCGTTGTATGTTTTAAAGAAATTGTTTATATGACTGTATGTGCTTCAATATTCATTAATTTTGCTAGTCATGTATAGAGAGAGAGCATTACAATTACTGAGATTTTGGGGTTCACCAGAAATGGACCAGTAGTCCTCCTTCCTGACCCATTCAGTCCTCCATAAATGAAACAGCTCACCAGCTCATTAGCTCCCCAGTGGGGATAAGAGATGGAGAGCAGAGCAGTCTGCAGATCCTGCAGACCCTCCCAGCCATATCCCCTTGGCACACGATGAGCTCTATTATGGCTACATGTGGAAACTACATGCATAACCTCCTGACCAAGCACCACATGGCTTGCAGCATGGGGACACAAGGCTCTTCATGCCACACTGATATATCATCAATGACAGAGACCACTTACTCATATCATCCACTGCTTGATCCCTCCAATGTCCATGCTGCTGCTTCAGTCATATTACTTTCAAAGGGACTGAAATTTGTGGCAAAGGCTCTTCTTCCATGCTTTTAGAAGCTAAACATTGAATGCTTTAGATTAATTACAAAGCTACAGCTGCAATATACATTGTTCAGTGATTGTTCAGAAGACTTTTTTGCACCTTTGTCGGTCTGAAATTTTTGATTTCTTAGGTTTAGCCTTGGAAGCTTTTCCTCCTTATACTAAAATTGGCTTTATCCCTAATGCAAATAATAACGTAGTGCATGGTGCACAGTGATTACACTCCAATAGCTAGAAAAAGACAAATCAGTTAAGTACTTCTGTAATGTGACTTAATCCTACCAGTTGTTAAGCACCTCCTGCTTCAGTTGTTAAGACTGGGTATCGTGCTAGGCAGTTAAACCTGCAGGCACTGAAGAGCAAGTAACAGCAGCAGAATAAACAATCATTTGTTTTTTTCCTGCTGTCTGTGCCAGTAATGTATCCCTATCTTTATATAACATAAGAGAATATCTTACTGTCTTTTTGACGTGCTTGCTAAGTGCTTTACAGCTTTTTTCCTGTAACTAATAGTACATGAAGCAGATAAAGCTAAAAAGCTAAAAAGAATTATGATTGGGTCTCAAAACATAACCATTTACTATGTGTTCTCAACATGTATTCACCTCTCAAACAAATTTCTTGGCATCCACATCTAAGCAGGTTATGATTGGCAACCCACTTATAATAATCTATGTTATTAGTGAATTTTCTGCTGTGCTATCTCATGGCTTAAATTAATTATATTGTCAGTTTAGAAAATGTTATAAATTGAGAGAGTAAAAAGAAATGTGTGCTGTTATAAAACCAGCAGATAAAGGTAATTTTATAGTAATAATGAATCCAATTCAGTATTATACTACAGACATGTCTCATTTACATGATGCTAATACTTTAAGTTGGTTAATATGAAATACCATCAGGATGCTTTAAATGCTTTAGATAACTTGGATTATTTGATTAATGAAGGTATACAGGATTTTATACCTCAAATTTAAGTGCATCACATCAATGTTTTTCAGTCGTTTTTGTCTGCCAACATTACACAAGATTGTATATACCACCACCCTCCACTCCCATCCTACCCCATAGTTGTGTTTCAAGTGATTGTTTGAGCTATCTGGAAAATGTTGGTAAGGTAGAAAATGATTATTTACAACACTATGGAAAAAATTACAGTTTATTGCTAAAGATGGAGCACCTTCTACAGAAATAGGAAAATATACAATTATAATGTTTGTTTGTTTGTGTCTTTCGGCTTTTCTCGGTTAGGGGTCGCCACAGCGGAACTCTGGTCCGCTAATGATTGGCAGTAGATTTTTACATGCCGAGTTGCCATCCCTGATGCACAATCTTCAACGAAGGTACGCCCATTCATGCATGTCTCCACACAGAAGACGCTCTAGCTGAGAATCGAACGGGACAACATCTAGCTGTGAGGCGACAACGCTACCGCAGCACCACCACCACAGTACAATTATAATATATATAATAATTATAATAATTATACTAGACCTACTCAAGGGATAGTATATGTGGTTTGGTGTTCATGTACATTTTATTATATAAGATAAACTAGCAAAAAGTTCAAATTTAGAATTCAGTAAAATATAAGAAACAGTTGAATGAGAGAATTAAAAAACTCATAGTGGAAAACCTTTTACATAAACACAATACTAATTTAATAACTTTAAGAAGCTGTATTTTAGAAGACGTGCATGATGATGGCAGGAGGATTTACCGCTGAAGTACAAGTAAGCTGTTTAAATTTTAAAGTATAATGGTATAAAATGCTTTAGTTTAAACCAGTAGATTGAATGGAAATTACTCTTCTTCACCTTTCGGCTGTTCCGATTAGGGGTCACCACAGCAGATCAGTGGCCTGCAAAATGAGTGGCATTACAGTGTTACGGTGTCAGGTTGCCAGTCTGGCACCCAACCTTCCTTAGAAGGCACACACATGCATCTAGGGCCAATTTAGAGTGCCCAGTCCACCTACAGTATGTCGTGGAAATGTTGGAGGCAACCAGAGGACCTAGAGGAAACCCACACAAACACCGGGACATGCAGACTCCAGACAAAAGGCATCCCAGCTAAGAATCAAACCAGAGAAACTCTTGCTGTGAGGCAACAACACTAATGGCTGCACCACTGTGCCGCCCACAATGGTAATTACTGATTTAATATTTTAAATTGATTTTATTGTTATATTTTTTATTATACTGTTTCACTGTTTCTTTAAATGTATACAGTGTTGTTTTACACATTGAATATCTAAAGACAATCTGGGGCTTCATTAACATTGTGCCCACATTACACCCAAACTTGCATGATTAATCATGTTAGCACAATGAGCGGCATTGCTAATCAAATATGCTAGTAGCCAAGGTGTAAGGCATGACAATGAGCATCACTTCAAACCCACAACATAGTCTCATGGCCACATCATAGTAAGCAAATGCATGACCATATGTATGTACGTGATGTAACCAAATGCATATGCATGGCAAGACACTGAAACAGAAACAAGTGCATGTGCACTCAACTGTATCCGTTAACAGAAGAAATAAACCATGAGCAGGGGAAACCCTAGCACAAACAAGCAATGAAACATGAGAGTGTAGATTTCATTAACTTAAAAACAAGATGTTGGGCATTACTCATAATGTGATTTGCATAATTGAGCAGTCATGGGACTGTTCAGCATTAAAAACTGTTGCTGAGCAATGCAGTCATGTAAGACATTTAGAGTTGTACACAGACACACCTCTCAACATCTCAGTGCAAGAATATTGGACAAGCACACAGTAATGTGGGGACAAAGGCACAACATTCAGGACAACTTGTAAATAGTCATGCTATACATTGTGAAAGGGGAGAGAATAACAGTTGTGGCAGTAGCATGCATTGACTGAAGGGTATAAAGTCAGAAGCACAAAGGTCTGAGATTAGTGAATGCAGTGCTCAAGGATATGTCAGACAACAACTATCAGGAATGCCATATAACCATGATGTAAAAAGTAGACAAGTTGTGAAACTCAGGACAGATGAGAAGTAGATACACGGGAGATGTGGGATATGTCAGTAAACAGTAGAGTGATGCAAAAACACATACATACATACATACAATGGAGCATGATTTGTGCACCCATAATAAACCATAAAGGTATGTTAGAAATGAAAGCTATTTTGTCACAAAGTGGGTCAGTGCAGAACTGCAGTCCACTGTCCAGTATATCCACATTGTAATGTTAAGGTGAGACGCTGCAGACATCATAGTGCCAGGAGTCATAAACACACAAATAAAGAAGTACTTCACATATACAGGCTGATTGCAATGAAACAGAGCTAGTAACAGATCTGTAGGAAAGTGAACCCAGGACTACCACATGACAAACCTACCAGACAAATGTCTTAACAAGGGTAGCCAGTGAAGAACTCATGATTTAAGCCCCCAACAATACATCTCACATCCTTGCAGATATACATTGATTACTTACATAGGCATTTATAAGATGTATTCCTCAGCTGGCCATTACAACAGTAGCATTAGAAGCAAGATAAATAAATTATGAGTAACTATTTGAATTGTTGGGACCCACTACAGTGAGACCCAAAATATATAGACTGAATGGTTGAAAGAATGGTCTTACATATATTAAGTCCAAGATTCCAATTCTCGGAATATCACCTCTTCTCAGAGATTATATATATATGTTCAGGCTTTGTGGGGAGTGCAGAGGGCTTGTTCCCCTTGCATAAAGAAGTTTTATTGAGAAGATTAGCTCTTCACCTGTGTTTTCTGTCTTTTTGTACAGTTTTTCAGCACTCATTTCAAGTGCTGACATTTCAATAGGGAGCTTAAATTATCTTAAGACAATGCCTACATAACACACATATTGCACACTATTATCATGGGAAAGCTAATACTGTGGGGAATGTTGTGACGACCCACCACTGGACCAGTAATCAAGGAGCCACAATCCTCACCACTGGCACCAGTGGGGGACATACACTGAAAGGATAGCAAGTTACACACAGTATTTGCAGATGCAGCTCTCTGCATCAAGTGCAACTTCCCTTAAGAGCACACAGAGACCACAGTTAGTCCAGGGCTGGTTTCCCCCTCTTTCTCCAGATCCCCATTAAGACTCCCCATGTTCACAGCTATAGAGTTGAGATCTCAGCTAAGTGGCCAAGCCAAGATCTCCAGCACCCTCTCTGTCCTCCAATGCTTCATGTCCCTGCCTAAGTAGCTGACACACACACACACACACACACACTTTGAGGTTTGATTTACACACACACACACACACACACACACACACACACACACACACACACACACACACACACACACACACACACACACACACACACACACACACACACACACACACACACACACACACACACACACACACACACCTTTTGCCCAGACTATAAGGTAGTAATCACTGCCACCAGCCAGCTCCTTATCAGCTACTTTAAGGCCCTTAACACCATGGATCTACTCACGATATTGCAGGGTTTGTCAGCTGCCAAGGATGACCTTCAGGTCTTTGGTTTTGATAATGAGTGTAATAAGTCTGAGAATTCTAATTCCACAACCCAATGTACAAATGTTTTTTTTTCCAAACTGACAAAAATCTATGAAAACTCTTTGATCCAATATGGGGCATTCACGATTGTTTAAAGCATACAAACTTCAGGGCATTACACCCAGAGGGTTACGTATTAGGTTACAACCATTGGTTGGACAGGTTGATGATGTATTAGCTACTGAATGGTTAGCATCACATCAAAGTGCCTCATCTTGATTTGTGGACATTTTGCATTTTTTTATGAACATAGAATTGCTAGCTCTATATCAGAAGTCACACATATATGTGAGAAGGCCAAACATATAGAGGGTCATCCTCTATATAAGACATTATTCCAAAATCTAACCAAAGATTTAATTGATTTTGAAACACAGATAAAAAATAGAAAGGTTCGAAAATATAACAGGGACATGCAAGATTATGACATAGGTAAGCCATCTGAGCAATACAAAAAGGTTCAATTTTCTAAACAAGATAATGTCTATGTGGGAAATAACAGAAAGTGACCAAAGTCCATTCTCAAGCAACAAAGTAATCTGTTCACTAGTGATAATTCAGGTGATGATTCGTCTTCATTTACTGATATTGAATCAGATCATAAGAGGGGTCACCAAAAAATAAAAGACGCAATATGATCTTCACAGTTAATGACAGCCAACCCGCTATGCCCAACCCTTTAGGGCTAGAAGGAGGGGTGGTAGGAAACATCAATGAAGCAGGTTCATTAGAGACATCACTCCATCATTTGATTCCACAGTAGTAGGGGAGGATAATATATACAATATTTCTTCCACTAGATTATCTGATGTGCAGAAGAATTTACTTAATAAGGGCTTGAATTTTGTACCTGGTTTTGTTGTGGCTGAACAGGATTTGGTTAAGAATGTTATGTCATTTTGTAGGAATTTAAATTTGAAATTGTTTTTTGATAAGTCTGATAATTGACATCTGTATACGACTCAACACCCAGTTTTAAGTTTCATAAGTCCACTTTCATCCCTCCAGCTAACAAACATGTGGAGATTTTTCAAAATGTATTCTTAAAGATTTCAAGTTTTCCCTCTGATCATTATTCCTCTCAGGGCTGCATAATCTTACATCAGCAGAAAAACATGCACTTGAAAATCTTTATCATAATAAAAATATTTTTATTATTCCAGGGGGGTTCTGTTGTGGTTTTGGATGGATCTATGCATTTGGCTGAAGCAGCCAATCAACTTTCTAATGGTGGGTTTTACACTCATAGGGCTATTTACCCTACTAATAAGTTCAAACTACAAATAAACAAGTTCCTGAACTTGGCTTTAAGTGAAGGTATTATCAATAAACAAACTTTAAGTCATCTAACCATTTCAGATCCACTACAGCATACATCTTACCATGTATTTGCAACCCCTACTCCAAGGGGTTAGAGCTAGAATTCAAGATACTGCCCAATTTCTGAACATCATTTCTGACACCCAACTAGAAACAGGTTGGGTAGTGTGTACACTTGATGATAAATCTTTATATAAATCTTTATATACTAGCATACCACATTGGGCAGGTTTAACCGCTTTACAGTATTGGCTAGATACAATTCCTTTGTATAGCCCTGGATTTAACACTTTTTTGATATGTTTAGCTGAACATGTACTAACTAAAAATGTGTTCTACTTTGATGATAGATGTTATTTACAGCTAAAGGGTACTGCAATGGGTGCATCTTTTGCACTAATCTATGCTGATTTATTTATGGGCTATTTTGAACAACAAATGATCAATGATTGTGACCATAACTTATTTTTGGATGGAAATGATATTTGGCGAAGATATCTTGACGATTGTTGTCTGATTTGGAGATCTGATTCCAGCTATCTCCAAAAATTTGTTGAATATCTCAATGAAAATAAGTGGGGAACTGAATTTACAGCCCATTATGACACCAAATAAATTTATTTTTTAGATGTTCAAGTAACTCGTTTAGATAATGGTACACTGTCCAGTGATGTTCATAGGAACCAGTTTAGTTCCAATAATTTACTTGCTTCAAGTTGTCATCTTAAACACATTGTACACAATATTCCAGAATCCTAATTTTAGGATATGGCGTATTTGTTCTAACATTCAGACCTTTGACAGACAAAGTCTTGACCTTGTGAATAGGTTTTGCAATAGAGGGTACAGTCGACAACAAGTTATGCAGGCCAGTACATTAGCACGTATTCAGGATAGGAATAATTTATTACAATATCAACAACATAATAGCAATAATAATGTTGTGAGATTTGTTACGACATATGTATGTAACACAAATAGATTTATTAATCTGATTCATAAACATTGAAACATCCTTATGGCTGATGAACGTCTTTCAAGTATATTGGGGAACAGGTGTCATTTTTCTTTCAGGAGAGGAGTAACATTAGGGGTATCTTAAATCATTATAAATATAGTTTGAGGTCAGGCACATTACAACAAGGTACTCTTGAAGGTAGGGCCCTTGTTGGTTGCATTTCTTGAGGCCATTGCTCTTTTTGTAGGTATGTTAATCAAACCAAGGAATTTACTAATAGGAATACACCCAAAATTTTTCATATTAATATACTGGGAAATTGCAGCTCAGATTGGATTATATATCTTGCAACTTGTATTTGTTCCGCCTTCTATGTTGGCCAAACATCTCATCCACTTAAATTGCGGATCTCCGAGCATATGAGTGCTATTATAAATAAAAATCTATCTCATGCTTTATATAAGCATTCTATCCAGCATCCAACAGCCTACTTTAAATTTACTATTATTGACAGAATTATGGGTAGTAGAAATATGAAAGCTGGTTAGCAAGCATAACATGCTTAATACAAAAAAAATGTACATTATTAAACTTGGTGGTATTTCTCACCTGGTTTAAATGAACATCTTTAATAATACTTGTGAATTCTGTGTTCATTATTTATGGTCCTATAAACTTGATTTTGGTGCATTTGTATACATACACTATATTTGAACTACGTGCATTGGTAGTCTTATTCTGAACCAGATTTTTGTTCTTATGGTATCTGTCCATATGTGACCTTCACAATATTCCTGCTTGAATTCTTTACAAGTAATTAATGTAATGGGTAAAGAATATTTAGAATGGCGCATTACATTCAGGTTATTTAAACTGGCAGTTTTACCTTTATCTGACTGGAATGAATATTTTTCATCAAACATTTTTAACTATTGTCATTTATACATTTGACATTTATTTATAGTATGTTATACATATCTATTTGTTCATAGGAATATATATGCTACAAAATTAAAACAGTATTCTGAGAAGTATTCATGTATTTTTAAATGTCATAAATTATTCATGATGTGAATGAAGTGATTGGTGCAAAAAACATTTAAAAAGTGGATCATTATTGTGAATGTAACAACAATGAAGAAGACGTTTAGTCGAAACCGGTATGTTTTTGTAATATATTATTCTCTCAAACACTGTGCTGGCCATTGTTTTTGTATTTCCTTAACAAAGGGTGCCCAATCTTACCGTGTAATGTTACTATTAATACAAATGGAAGTTTACTAAGAGCAAGGCTGTCGGGAGTGGCATACACAGTGTCAACAAATTAATATGCAAGTACTCTCAGAACTTAAATATCTCTACAAAGATAAGCCACAATGAAATGTTTAAATATATTTAATACTAAATAATAATAAAAAAAAAACAAGCAAATACTCAGTATATATTCACAGTGGCATCAGAGTTCAAAACCACAGGAAATATTTAAAACAACATTGCAGGACAGTCTCAAATAAATAAAGAAAAATATCTAAACAAAGCTTTGCTATCTTACTGACTGTAGCTAACAGAATGCTATAACCTAGTTAACTTTCAGATGTGGTGAATGGATCTTCTAGTTCTTGTCAGGTCGAAGATCGAATACAGAATGCGGAGTCTCTCTCACAGAGTTTTCAAATTAATATCTCAAATATTACTGCTGGGATAGTGTTGCAGAATGACATCATTTCTTGTCATCTGAGTTTATCTCAGGTGAAACCCCCGACTGCTGGAATCTAGGAGTGTTTAGCATCTACCTGTGAAAATACATAGACCTCAGATTTTTGGCAGATGCTGGAAGTCACAAAACAAATACCTCCCTTCATCATGTTTTCAAAACTAGTAATTAGTTCACTTTGAAGACAATACAAAAGGCTTCTCAGCACAGACTCTGTGTCTAGCTCAAGGTGACCAACTGTCCCAGTTTTTTCAGGACAGTCCTGGTTTGGAAGTCTCTGTCCCAGAATCCCAAACAATGTCTATGAGACACAGAAATGTCCCAGTTTATACCGCTCAGTCTGAATGGTCACCTAGCTTCCCGGGATGGTCAGTCCCCCTGCTTTCCCGTCCTGAGCAGCTCTGGGGACTTTACAATTTTTCAGGGATGCCATTAGATTTGGGGTAAAAGGTCAGATGCCTTTGCTCTGGCAGGATCCTTCCAGGCCCTGTTGCCGTCCTTCAGTTGTTCCCTCAAGGACTTCCATCGTGGGGGGCCCACTCACACAGGCCTGAGCTCTCCAGGCTCTGCACCTATCTGCCTGGTGCTCCCTTAGTGACTTCTGTCAGGGCCAAGCCCTACAGGCCTCCCCTTCGACCTGGCCAAGAGAACTTTCCTGGCCGCTGTCTCCCATGTCGGGGGACCCGGCCACCTCCATGTGTCCTGCAGGTTGCCAAATCATGCTGGATCACTAATCCCCTTGGACCCTCTCAGGGGAGCTTCCCTCCAATCCCGTCTGCACCTCTGGACCTCCCCCCAACCACTGAGGGGCAGACCCACTCTCATGAAGGCTTCAGAGTCCCCTTGCTTTCCCATCCAGAGCAGCTCTGGGGACTTTGAGATTTTTCAAGGATGCCATCGGTTATGGGGTGAAGTTGGATGCATTCAGCCCAGCAGGAACTCTCCAGGCCCCTCTGCCATCCACCCTGGTGCTTTCTCAAGGATTTCCATAATGGGAAGCGCTACCTGACCCTGTTCACCTAGGCAGGAGATCTCCAGGCCCTGCCACTGTCCACCAGTCGCTCCCTTAAGGACTTCCATCATGGGGGGGTTGTGCCTCACCCTGGATACCCAAGCAGGAGCTCTCCAGACCCCTCTGCTGTCCACCCCACCACTCCCTTAAGGACTTCCATTGTGAAGAGCTCTGCCAGACCCCCCCCATGTAGGAGCTTGTCCAGCCCTGCCACTATCTGCCTCTCTCCCACTTCCAGACTTCCATCCCGGAGGGGGCATGGTCTGTACCCCCTCACCCAGGTGGAAGCTGTCCTGTTGCAGTCACTTTCCACCTCTCTCTCTCTCCCTTCCAAACTTCCATCGGGATGGACCCCCTCTGGGCTTTCACTTCTACCCAAGAGAGAGAGCTCTTTTCCAGTGTCACATATTTCCTGACTGCTACCAAATCATGAAGCATCCCACATGCTCTTGGAGCCTCTCAAGGGATCTTCCCAGCCTCATGGAACTATGCTGGGCCGTGAAGCCTCAGATAGTCCCTCATTCAGACTTCCATGACAGCAGTTCTCCCCTTTGCCTTGCACCTAGAGCTTTCACACTTGCCCGAGAGATCGCCCTAGTTCCACCCATCACTGCACTTTTTGCAGCACCCCTCAATCTCTCTCCCCCAAGGTGCCAGGTAGCAATGAATGTGCATCATTTAGAGCCTCCTGGCATGTGGCCTCACCTCTTGGGTGGTGTTGTTCACAGAGTGGCATCCCCACAGTGCCGGGTGAAGGATGGGAGGCCAATCTGCTGGCCCCGGTGTGAGATGACATGGCAACCCTATCTCCACTCCCATGAGGGCAGGAGAATGGGATTGCAGACCTGGCATCCCAGGGTGGCCCTCAAGTGTCCCAGTTTAGGTCCTGTAACAAAATGATCACCTCGGTCTAGCTGCATTGAAAACAGAAAGATACAATCTTTTATGGCCTAGCTCCTGTAACTCCCCAGGATAAACACTTACTTAACAATCTTTTTCACCACAACCCAATATGCCATACCTTTTTCTTTTCGACAAACATAACCAATCAGAAGTCTTGTAAAACCCACTATTCTTGTTTCTACTTGGCTTATACTGACCCAAAATCTTGAATTATTTTTTTATGTTCACTACGCAACCTTGTCTTATATTTCCACCTCACAATGCTCACCTCTCAGTTATGCCAGTTCACCCACACTACTAGTAACAATAACTCAGTAACTACATCATCTTCCCACCCTTACCCACTAACATCCCCTGGCTGATTTCAACCCAAGTGCATGACTGTAGCATTAGATATTCCCCATTTATAATGCCATAATAAATGATGTCACTTGTACATCCGATTATATAAATATGCCATCAACAGTAATGTAAGGGTATGTATATGGTGTTTACTATGTACTATACAAAATTACAATTCAGTGTTTCTCATCTTTATTCTATGTGTATTTGAACATTGACTATGTTATAACTTGATTACCATAGACCATGTATTGTTTACTTCACCTGTTTGTTTTATGTTTTATGTTTTGTGTGGAGCTTTTCTCCCCGGGCCTCCACTGAAAATGGACCTGTGTCCAGTTGGACTTTTCTGGTAAACAAATGTAAAATAAAATAATAATAAATAATTAGTAATGTAATTTAATTTCAGCTATTTTTATAAAGTTAACCTCCTGTATTCCAGTTTCCACTATTAAAATATACACATTTAAACAGTGCATGTACATTTCTCTTCTTTCCCAGTAGGGCACACTGTGGTTACATCTTAAACAAAAGCCCTTTATGAAATACCTTTTTTAACACCCATACCAGTTTGATATACACATAACATACAGTTCTAATGCAGTTGTAACACAATTATCTTATATGCATCATGTTGATATTCACAAATGACATATCATTATTTACAAAATTCCAGATAGCTGGGCTGGCAGTTTCTCCCTTTGACACAAATGTAACCCATGCCAGTAGTTAAAGACAAAATTTACTGATGACATTGTGCAAGCATACATTTATTAGCACAATATAAGAGTTTATCAAGTCATGCTAACAGACACTGGAGAGAAGTGGCTGCCAAATATATTTCAGGGGCATAAATAATCTGGTATAAGTCAAGGAAAATAGCTGAGTTTGAACTCCTGACTTTGTGCAAGAAGGGGATATTAGTAAGGCATGCTAGCAGAGTCCTCAAAAGAAAGATGGCTGCCAAAATTATTTCAGGGGAGTAGATAACCTGATATATGCAGTATAAGTATTTTGTGATATAGATGCCCTTTTTTTTAAAAGCAAGAAAGAGAGGAATGTTAGGGAAGATATTTCGGAAAAATGGGGGTAAATATCTAGGTCATGTCATGTAGCAGGCACAGACATATAAGACATACAAGACTGGCAGGGATGGTGATGGACTCAAGACAGAGAGGGAACACCATGATTGGGGTTAGGTATAGGTTCATAGGTTCATAGGCTGGTACTAGACTGTCGGCCCTAGGACCTATACAAGCCTAGCCCTAACAATTCCCTGGATATTTCTTCCCACAATATTTACTTCCCTGGACCCCTGTCTAGCAGGGTGACTAACGTGATCGTGATCCCCGGGGTGAATTTCCTGTCTCCCATCCAATCGTCATGGTTCCTTTTGAAGAAGGCCAAGGAGGCACTCTGCATGACATGTATGGGCAGTCTATTCTAGAGTATGGGGAGTCTCTGGATCAAGAACCTATCCCTCCAGCATGTTTTGTTCATTGTGATGACAAGGTTTAGATCCCTGGAGCATATGGCTCTGAGGGACTGGGATTTCTTTAAGTGAAGCATGTCCAACAGCTCAGGGTTTGACATGGCCTTGTATGTTAAGCAGAGATCACCTCTGAGTAGACGATATGCCACAGAGTATAGCTGGAGTTTTTTTAGATGGTCAGCATAGGGCATCTGCTTTAGGCCTGTGATTCTTTTGGTGAGGTATTTCTGCAGCCTTTCCAGCTGTTGCAGATGTCTTGTAAAGTACATACCAAATGGGGCATATGGGAGTTCAGAGGTGCATTCTCATCCAGCATGAGTGCAGTCAGTATCTTGTCCTCACCCTCAAAGCTGTCACCACTGTCTCCTGCTGCAGACACCTTGGGTAGTGCCAGGTATAGTAGAGATTTCACAGTCTGCTGTTGGAGTCTCTCCATATGGCTAATGTGATCACTGGGGCCCCACTCCATATTCTTGTCCACCAACCCTGTCTGCTCTTGTAGGGTGATGTTACCACCATTGCGACTACTCATGGTGGGGACGACTGCAACCTGTGCTCAATTACAGCCACCGTGGTGAATAGCATTTGCATAAGAAATGGCATATAATTACTGTACTTAGATTATTTCTGCACTGTCCACTTTAGGTGAGAAACATGGCAGCAAGACATGGCCATATGTGCTGATCACTACATATACATATTCCACAAAGACTCCAGCTCATAATGGTTATTAGTGATATCTTAGTTGCATTTCACTCTATTTTTTCCCATTCCTGGGCATGCACTCATGAATAGTTTATACCATTCACAGTATTACACACAAATATTTCATCACATGCATGATATGTGTGTTCTTCTGTTGTCCACATGGACATTTTCTAACACCATTACAGGGTGCATTGTTGTGACTAAAAAAATATTTTGTGACTGGAATTGAACCTATGGCAATATAAGACATGGGCTACTGGCCTTTGTGTATTAACCAGTAATGTGGCAGAGAATGTGACATTACAAGGGTATAAGGTGAGGACTACAAACATGTACATGACTGGGAATATACCTGTGTCACATAGCGTACATCTTTATATTCATTGGGAAATACACAGTATATATTGTGCAATGTGCATATGTTGCCATATTTATCAGGTCACAGTTTATCTTCTCATGTCTGAGATGTGACACAGTTTTACTGTACTACATCTGAAACTGACATGGTATTAGTCAAATCAAGACCTATTGAATGTATGACAACCCTACAACTGTTGCATTATATGGTGTTCCTTCATTGTATAATTACTTGAGGTGCAACTGCTTTTGTGTGGGATACTTTCTTCTTCCATTAATTGTATTTATTTATTGAATGGTCAATGATAGAAAGCTCAGGAGCTTGGCTGATAGCAAAGTCTTAATGCATGTGTACTTACTTTTTTTTCAGTTTTTGCCATAGGAGAAGTGCCATTTTACTACAGTCATTGATGACCACTGACAGTGCCTTGTACCATCTGTTGCACAACAAATTACCACAAAAATGGTAGTTGTAATTTACAAGATGCTTCTTTTCCATGTGTGTGACATCCTTCTGTTTAATTGACATCATTATTATTTTATGGGTGGCCAAACATAGAGGACAGGACCACCATACAGACAGCACGAGGGGATGTGAATCCAAGCATATTCCAGGCAGCTTTAGACATGATCATTACCCAGATATGCCTCTGAAGCAGTGTGACTTCATGGTTTGCATGATATGCTCTGCATTGTCAACTGCCTGTGTACCTCGCAAGTTATGTTTTCTCCTTTCTTTCTAAATTTATTTTTATTAAACAGCATGTTCATAGATGTGTATTATTATTATTATTATTATTATTATTCATGAGGTGACTACTCTGGGAGACACATAGGTAACATTATCAAGGTCATTTATTCACAGTCATGAATTATATTTCAACATTGCCATAATGAATTTTGTGTGTGTGTGTGTGTGTGTGTGTGTGTGTGTGTGTGTGTGTGTGTGTGTGTGTGTGTGTGTGTGTGTGTGTGTGTGTGTGTGTGCGTGTGTGTGAAGAATGAGTAACAGTTGGAAGTCTGATGTGAACACTGTTGACTGAAGACCCTTTGTTGATATGCATCATTGTATTTTATCTGAGTACAACACTTGCTTTAATTGTTATGACACGTCTGTATTCCAAACTGTACATAAGGAAGTGCTCACAAAGTATAAATAATGGATATAATGGTATTGTAAGTTCTTGCTGAAGTATTCTGAGGTTATTATTATTAATTCTGTCTCCTCCCTCTGCTTTCTTTTTTAATATAACCTACTTTGATTTCAGTATCTGAGGTTACCTAGATGTCACTAGGACAACTTATCACCCCTTTGTGGAGCCAAACTGTTTTGCATACGATTTTGTAAATATAATCTGCTGTGTTTGAAAATATATTTTAGAATTTACACACAGATTATCATTTTGCATGCCTTTACTCCATTCACATCTTATGTATCTAGAAAATGTTTTCCTTATATGCTCAATATATATATATATATATATTTTCTTCAAATTTTTCTTGATCTTGTCTCACAATGTGCTTAATGTGTTTGACCAGCTTGTTTATTTCAGTTTTCAAAGTTGCAGTTCAATCTCTTTTCCATTTCTATGTTTTTTGTCTCTCATCTTAATAAGGTATTGTGTTCTTATGAAACATACAGATATGTATGCACACTTACACATACACTTGCATACACTGACTCACATATGTACACACATTTATACATACACACACATGCATGCACTTGCACAAAGATTCACACACACACACACACAAACACACACAAACACACACACAAACACACACACACACACACACACACACACACACACACACACACACACACACACACACACACACACACACACACAAACACACACACTCACACACGGGTGTGTGTCTCGTAGATCAATAATTTACAGAACTACTGTACACAAGCTCTTTGGAAGACAGAAATATGTATTCTTAAAAATAGGACTTAATAAACAACTCCAATGTCACTGTATGATGGATTCATAAATGTTCAACTGACTATTATGCAAAGATACTGCACCTGTATGTCTCACGTGAATTTATTTTGAGGTTAAATGGATAGTGTATTTATCTAATGCAGAAATAAATGGTGATTGATTAAAGCAGATTTCTTGAAGGCAAAGCAGAGTTAAATTCAATGACAAACTTCAAGAATGAAAAGCCTTCTCCAGTGGCATAGAGGGATACAACCATGAGCATCGTCCAGTCAGCAAAAGATTTGTTAGCAACTCAGACAAGTGACAGAGCTGGAAGGGAAGAATGAGCATATCCATCCACAGCAGGAAGGGTGGGGAGGAGCTTGCCATACACTGCCACTGTCCCTTAGACAGGTAATGCAAATACATTAACTGTGAGCAGGTATTAGTATGATGGTAGACTTCAACATGAGTATGCAGAAATATGCACTGACATGAGGAAAATATTGTGGACCTCAGCAGTAATTTGGATTACACATCACAAGGTGGGGTTAAGCCACTACAAATTACCTCACTGTTGGGATACCAGTGACAGAATAAAGCATCCTCATGCCTGCTTGAATAATGGTTTCCCTCCAAATAACTCTTGCTTTCCTGGATGAAATTACTGGTAATTGAATGAATGGCTTACTTCAGCAAGGTTTGATGATTAGCCAATCACATGGACAAAAACCTACGTAGAAGAAAAAACTTGAACGATGAACAGTACACAAAGGGTTCATAAATATACAATGCATTCTTCTTTCGGCTTTTCCCGGTTGGGGGTCACCACAGTGGATCACTTGTCTGCTCATGATTGGCAGTGGAGTTTTATGGTGTTGAGTTGCCAGCCCTGCACCCAACCTTCCACAGAAGGCACACACACACACACACACACACACACACACACACACACACACACACACACACACACACACACACACACACACACACACAGGCACTCACGTCTAGGGCCAATATAGAGTGTCCAATCCACATACAGCATGTCTTTGGGATGTGGGAGGAAACCGGAGCACCCAGAGGAAACCCACGCGACCACAGAGAGGACATGCAAACTCCTCACAGAGGTACCTCAGCCAAGGATTGAACTAGAGAACCTCTTACTGTGAGGTGGCAATGCTAACTGCTCCACCACCGCGGCCACCCATAAATATACAATGCATTAATAAAATAATTTGCATAAACATTGGCATGCCAGAGTAGAAGAAATAAACTATTGTTAGGCCTTGCAGATTTTTTCCTGTGTAGGAAAATGGGCCTGACAGAGAACTCAAACAGTCCTTATATGGCATCACAGTCTAGGCTGCATGCAGAGCTATAGGTGAGACAGGAGATCACCATCAGCTGGTGATGAGACAGTTGTTTTAGGAGTAACTAATAAAGAAATAAAATAATCTGATGTGTTACAAATGTCTCTGAGATGCTGAAATTATTGCTGGAAACAATGGAGTAGGAATGACATAAAGGGGAATAACTTAGGATCTTTGGGGAAAAATTAAGATGTAATTAAACTTGACTCTGAGACCCTGTGCCTTTTGTAAACAGTATTACATAAGATTTTATTTTAACTTGTTTAGTTCCATAGCAGTTAACAGACCTAACTGTCATTAAGTATGGAGAAAGCATTTTATATATATATATATATATATATATATATATATATATATGTTCACAATGAGTTATTTTGCCACATAGCACAATTTGAGCATATTTATTAATAAATGTAGTGTGATTCAAAGTGTTG